>NW_026125424.1:0-136616 GCF_943737965.1 Phodopus roborovskii
ACACACCTGGGGCTATCTACACATTCCTACTTGTCATTGTCATGGATGTGCCCACCTCCAAAGACACCCCCTTGCTGTTCTCACACCCATCAGATGAAAATTACAGTGTCATGCAATCATCCCCATGCCTCTATGCAGAAGCAAGGCCCCAAGATGGTGTGTGTAGGGATGCATGTTACGTACACATCAACTTCATTCATGTTCATCATGGAGGATGAGTGTGGTACAAGAAAGGAGACACATGGGAGTGAGGATGGGAACACAAGTGTCTATGAGACCTTGAGGATTATGAGCAAAACACAACAAAGACACCAAAGTCACCAAACCCAGACCAAGAAATGACAGCAACTGTGCCATCCCTTCCAGACCCAACCATCCTCCTTATTTCTGGCATGAGCTCTGCAAAGGTCAGTATGGAATTAAGGAACCTCCCCACCATGACTTGAGTCTGTTCTAAAAATGAAACTGCTTTGCCAGACAAATGGGCAATCAATGTGGTTAACTGTGAGTGCTGCTCACTTACAAGGCAAAAGCCTTGTGTCTACTCATCAGAGAAATGAAAATTAAAAGCACAGTGGGACAGTCCCTCTTTGTCAAACTGGCCACAATTATAAGGACAGAAAACAACGAATCCTGGCAAGGAGGGAGGCAGGAGAAGGGACACCCTTTTGCTGCTGGTGGGGTAAATTATGGCATTGGCTGGGTGGGTAGTAAGATGGTAGTTGCTGGAGATATACACATTCTCTGGTACTGCAGCACCACAAAGATGTAAAATCGACTTAAGTATCCATTAAAAATATGGGGGGGAAATGACATGGGTATCACATTACAATCATATTCATAAAGAGAGCCATCCTATGTAGTGAATCTAAACACTGGGAAATGAAAGAACCAGAGGTAGAAAATGACTACTGGTCCAGGAGCACTCTTGCTGACAGAGCCACTGCAGAGGCGATATGCACAGCTGGTCTCTGTCCTAAAGTCACTCCACACATTGCCCCTCGGTTCCCAAGGCTGTCATTTGGTTGCTGTGCCCCCAAAGTCCTGTGTTTCATAGAGGCTTTTGATTCAGATTGAAGAGCTAAATTCTAGTGGGAAGTCTTCGGGGCACTGGAGGTCTGTTCCCTGAAAGGCACAGTCTCATTTTTGGTGTCCGACCAGTAGGTGAGTGACTCTGTACTGTGCTTCCAACCCTAATACATTGACTGGCTATGAGACCAGAATGAAGAGGGGCAATTGAGTGTGGATTGAATCCTCTAAAAGTGTGAGCCAAAATTAACTTTCACTTTATAAGTTGACGACTTCATTATTTATCATAGTAACTCAAGATGCCACAAACCAACTGATCTACAGTTATCATAATCTGTTATTGAGTTGCCATGTTTGCTGCCATATAAATGATTTCCACCTCATGAGGGCCTCAATTATACTTGCTGATGTGTTCATAGCAGCACCTGCTTCTTGGTGGTTTTCTGTTTTGTTTTAAGACAAACTTTCATGATCCTATCTGCCTTTCGGTAGCACAGCATCACCTTGAGTTTCTGATCCTCCTGTGTCTGCCTGCCCATTGTCCTAACCCTAAGAATGTGCACTACCATGCTGAGATTGTGTGCTGTTGGGAATAGATCAGGGTTTCAGTGTGCTAACAAGCCCTCCACCCAACAGTAACATCTGCATCCTCCTGCCATTGGTTCCTTTGCCCTTTTTTCCTTCTTCTTGCTGAAAAGGGTATCAGTGGGCACATTTTCATGGCCTAAATACTGAAAATGCCCGTGAAGTAGGATTTGTGTTCAATCAACAATCAAAGTTTCACTTCAGCAAGCGGAGCACACAAAGAATTTGAATCCAACTGTTGGCGGAGCCTGGGCAAACATTGTCTACATTCATGTTCACTTCTTGCTCATGGCTGACATCTGAGGAAGTTTCTGAATGGCAGAGGGAAGTGAATGTCTCAAAAAAATAGTACTCATGCAAATTTAATTTGAGCACAGATCCAGATTTAATGACAATATAAAGAAACCCTAGAAATCTGTCCCAGTAGAAAATATACTATACCAGGCTAAGGATGATGTCTCTCTCGCTCAGTGCTATATTCACGGTGCTTAGACTAGGTGCAGACTGGGTTGGCATATGAGACCAGAAAATAAAAACGCCTTATTAGTGATTCTACAGCAACAGAGCATTAACTGTATAGAAAAATTCTGATACAGTACAAGGAATTTCCAGATACGCCCTCACTGTCACTAACATCTTACACATAATGAACTACAATGAGCTCGACTGACTTCATTAATACTTTTATCAGCTAAGCTGTTGCTTATAATCTTTTCTGGTTCTGGATCCAATGAAGGGTTACCCATGATATTAAGTTGCATCTTCTTGGGCTCTTACTGTCCTTCCTATCCTTCTGATCTGCCATGGTTTTGATGGCCTTCTTGGTTTCTGAGAACAGTTAGCAAGCATGGTACAGAATGTCCCAGAGCTGGGATTTTGCTAACTTTATTCTCTTCATGATTAGACTGGTGACTTATATGGTGGTGCTGCCTTTGTTTCCAAACTATTTCAGTTAATACAACCAGAAAAAAATTACTATACTAACCTGAGCACTTTCCCTTGCCTGCAGCCACTCGTTTCTCATGTGTGTCTGAGTGTGTGCACTAATGTGTGTGTGTGCTAATGTGTGTTGTTGCTTCCTGTGTTTCTTAAAATTTTTTAGGGTGAAGGACCACGGGAGACTACTTTTAAAAATTAATTAGCAGTAATAAGAGTAAATGAAGGAGAAATGCTTAGGGTAGAGAGGATGGCTCAGGCAGTTAAGGTCATTGATGGCTCTTGTAGAGGACTTGTGGCTTGATTCTCAGCATCCATCTGGTGGAATCCACAGTGACCCATAACTCTAGTTCCAGGAGATCTGACATGTTCTTTTGACCTCCAAAAGGCACCAAGTATGCACATGCATAGATACACATACATGTAGACAAGATACTGACATATAATAAAACGAATAAAAAATTCTTAAGACAAAAGGTTAATGATGGGAAAAAGCTATGGTCAATATTCTAAGTGGGCTGCCCCAGAGTACGGTGAACCACAGAGTGTGATCCCCATTGAAAATGCTAGAGTTCTCTACACAAAGCTGGCATGGACTCAGGCTTTGTCCATGGCTAGGGCATATGAGGCCATGGAAGTCACGACTCCATATTGTCCTCAAGGCTGGTCCCTTACTGAGCTTCGAAGTCAGAAATGCTGTCTCTGCCTCCCAAGTGCCTCCTAACTATCTTGGCTTTTATATGAGTGCTGGGGGGGGGTCGAAACTCTGGCCCTCTGTTCACAAAAACAAGCACTTCATCCTCTGAGCCGCCTTCTTATCCATATCACCTCTTTGACATTGCAGGCCTGCAACCCTTATCCCCTTTGCATGGTGGGAACTAGTGGTCCCGGAAACACTGACTACAGGTACTTACAACATTACATCCTCCTCCCAGCTAAACTGTGAGATACTGGATTACATCGAGGCCCTAAAGATATATGGGGAGATTAAGTGGGGAGACAGTGAATTTTGGGACATTTGGTTCCACTCTTCCCTCTGTACATCCTCCATGAATTGTCAGTTTCAACACTAGTTCCATCAAGACTGGTTTGTGAATCTCCTATGTGCAAATGCTTCAGACACAAGTCTGATTTTTCTTCTTCTTCTTTTTTAATACTGGAATTAGGTCTCTTAAGACCTAATGCACTCAGAATAAAGAGAGAAATACTTATGCTTGTAATCATTATCTTCCAAATGAGCTGCAAGGAATATATGCTGATTGCAATAGCAGGCACCCCCAGCTGGATGTGCCACCACAGCAGTGCGCCTGGAACAAACCCTAAATGAAATCGCCAACACTTCATTTTTGCATGCTCTCCATTTGGAGACAGCCATAGGGAAACTCAGACCTCATTGCATCCCTGGGGGCAGCGGGATGGGGTGGGGAACAATGGGTTTGCTGCTCACTAGCTGACTCATCAATGAGAAGACACTCTAGTTCCCTGGTCTTTAATACAACCTTGCCAAGTACACACAAATTGTAAATGGTGGAGCAGACATTTCAGATCAGTCTCATGCCCAGAATTGAAGCTTTTTGCATTCTGAGACAAAGTCTGAGGAATGGGATTTATCATCTCTGTCAAGGGGGCAGGGGGCCAATGTTAGACCAATGGCTAGTTCTCTCAACTGTCTCCCCCAATGAAGCTGTCTCCATACCTTTCCTCCATATTTGCCTCAATGCCACCTTGATATGGTATGGATAGGAACCATCCTATGAAAGATTGGTGTATTGAAGACTTGGTCTCCAGCTGGGTGGCATTATTGAGAAAGTATCTGGGTCATAAGGGCCCTACTCTTAGTGCTTTGAGTTAGTCCATGATGATCCATCATTACATGAGGGGCATAGGTCATAGGAGCTCTGCCTTTGCAGGATGTACTCTGTCCTTCACATGCATGCTTCCTGTCTCTATCAAGATTTCCTCCTTGCCTTTTTTTTTGCTATAGATGTTCTGCCTCATCATAGATACATGAATGATGAGTCTATAATCAAAACAGAACAAAAACCGGTAAACCCATGAGCTAAAACAAATCTTCCATCTTTTAAGTTTCACTTTCAGAAAGGGAAAAGTGTTCTTACTTACACATGTTCAGACCTCTGAAAAATGGAGACTGAGAAGAAAGCTTTTGGGGTGTTAAGCAACATCTATGGAAGACTGTGGAGGTGGACTCCACCTTCAACTGGGCCAAAGACCAACCTAGCAGAGAGTTGAATCAGGTTTGACTGGTGAGGAAACCTGTAGCCAACAAACTAAGTTAACCATAATCTAGCTACCTGGCGACCTGATAAATGTTACAACCAATTTAAATGTGATATCCATTAGGTTGGGGGAAAGCCCTGTAGGTATTCCTTGCAAGCATGAAGACCTGAGTTCCAAGTCCCAGAACCCATGTAAAATGGGCAGGTGTGATGGTGCATGTTTGCAATCCTAGTGGTAGGGAGGTGGGGACAGATGAGCCCCTTAGAGTTCCTGTATTCTTGCCTGCTCCCCACCATCGCATGACCAGCATGCACCTCCAGCCACACCAGCACTCCAACATCTCTTGCTGTCATGCTTCCCATGTAATAAGCTGAAACTCCCCGGAGGCCATGAACCTCAACAGAAGCTATTCCTACCTTGTCTCTGTCCGCTTATTTATTAATAGTGGTAGGAGAAGGAACAAAGGGACCTTCTAAAGCCCAGTGTAATTGTCAGAAATATGAAATTTTTCCCATAATTCCCACTTATGCTTCCTTCTTCTAAGAGAATGAGGCTGACAGAAATGGGGATCCCAATTTAGATCCGGAACATGACTACTGGCAGAGTCCCCTGGGTAAACAGTAGGCGACCAAGTAACAAATGGCACTTGGAGGCGGGTCCCACCTTCATTCAGCAGAGCATGCATGTTCATATTACCAAACTTCTAGATCCAGAACCCCAGGATATGGGTGGGATTTGAGGTTATCTGCCCTGGAAGACAATCAGGAAGCCAGAGAATAAACAGTGCCTGGGAAGAAAGGGGGTAGGGGAAAATGCAGAGAACATCACCACCACCACTGTCTGGCTCTCTGCCTTATAGTATGATTTTCAGAAACACTACCTGATGGTGCTCAGCAGTACATTGTTTGCCGAACAAGTGCAGGGACCAAGGTTGGATCCCTACCTTCCATGTAAATGCTTGGCAAATGATAACCTGTCTGAGATCACAGCCCCCAAGAAACAGAGAGGGATGGAACCCCCCCCATCAAATTGACTAGATAGATAGTCTAATCATTGAGCTCCAGGGCTCTAGTAAGGGACCTTTACCTCAATTTATGATGTTGAAAGCAATTAGAAAGATACCTGACTTCAATGTCTGGCCTCTCACAGGCATGTGTAGATGTGTGGGCATGCATCCCCCATATATTAAAACGAGCAGATATACACACAGAAGAAAATTAACCAAAATGGCTAAAAGAAACACCACCTTCTGTGCTTGGCTCCCCATATGTTTCTATGTAGTGAACGAAGTGGACCTAGGGCTAAGGTAAGGCTGAAGTGTTGTTGAAGTCAATTGCAGGTTATGAAGGCAGCCAGAGGAGGATGCACAGATGAGGTCTACATGACCTCAGCCCAGAAGAGAAAATTAAAACACAGCAGAATGTCTCTACTAATCCATCTTTGAAGGAAATGGAAGCAGGTGTGTGTGTGTGTGTGTGTTCATGTATGTGGTGTGCATAAGGAGCTTGCATATGTTGTATCCCATCCAAAACAGTTTGCAGCTCCCCCCTTGAGCTGATGAAGTATAACCTGTAATCCCCAGATTTCCTTTGCTTTCCCAATCATCAGAGGAAAGTCCCCATTCCCCCAAAATCTCCAGGATAGAGGGAAAAAATTAAAAGAAATTGGAGAGATAGATATAAAACGCAGTGTAACTCACATTAGCTATGGCTCTTCCTCTTTTGTTCCAGAGATTCTTTATTCTAAGATTTCAAGGGAGAATATGAAGAATTTCTCAGGTACAAAAAAATCAGAAATCAGCAGGATGAATGAGAGATGTCCAATTCATTATGCATGAATATTCTGTGGCCTTTAATTTGCACTCTGCTCCTGAGTGCAAAAGCTGTTGGATTCCAAAAAACATTCCAGTAAAAGTGTTCTCTGCGGCTAAGAATGCAGTCAAAGAGAATGGGAGCACATTCATTTCTGCTTCTAAAAGCTCCACTGCTCTGAGTTGAGGAGAGAGTGAGTAAAAGTAGCCCCCAATGAAGACACCAATTACATAGACCACAGGGAAGTCTTGTATTCTCTAATGCTCAGAACTGCACAGCTCTGGATTGTGTCTAGTTAGAGTTGTCCCTTAAGATTTGCACGGAATAAACCTACGCAGGTGAGTTTAGCAAGAGGAGTGGGCCTGCTCAGCAATGGATAAAGATGAATCTTTCCTTTCAAGGTAATTTGTATAGTAAAGAAAATAAGGTCTTGTGAGTAGGCAGATTGGGTCCAAATCCGGGCAAAATACTCTTCTATGAACAAACTGTTCTCTGAGCATTTGTCTGTGAAATAAGGATTACAAATGGTACCAAGGATAAATGATCAGTGTTTAGTAATATATTTATTCATTAATTCTAAATGTGTAATCTTGTATGTATCAGTTGGTACTGTGAATAACCACTATGCGACACATTGCAGCCATGTTTCATTCATTTACTCATTTGACCCTCTCTCAAAACTGTGGGGAAGGAGGTAGAATCCATCTTAACCAAACTCATAGACTTCTTGTCATGCCAGGTCTGGGGAAGCTCACAGTTTCCTTTCCAGACTCTCTTGCAGTTAAGATGAAGGCTCTGCTGGTTCTGAAACAAAGTTGGGGGGGATGCAATCCATGCTGTTACTGCCACAATTCTCTGTTGTGGGTTGACATGCCACAGAGACCTAGGAAGAATTGCTTAACACCTTGCCATCAGCATACAGGTGCTGGATAGCAATTAAAGGTATAAGCATATCATGGACAGTATTGGCCATTGGTTGTTTGTGGCCTCTAGGTCAGAGCTCTGTTTTCATCATTCTTAGATGTAGCCAGCTTTGGAGAAGGGTGGAAAGGCTCACAGATGGCTTAACTGCCATACTAGAGGCCCAATTAAATGGGCACATGCAATTTACAGTCCTGTACATATTTCAGCCCTTGTTTCCCCTCTGAAATTTAACCCAGGAACTAAAGTCCTCTCCTTGTTGGCAACCACCCATTGCCCTGAAGGTTATTTACTTCTGTACCTGGCATAATAATGCTGTTGCTACTAAGGACAATGGAATGTTTGCATTACTTGTGAATCAGGCCTTTTACTGTTATTTTTTGTTTATTTTATAGAACAATATCACCTTAAACAATCTGGCATACAAAGCTCTCACTTTCTCTGACTGGATATTGGGCATGATCACGAAAGGGATAGAAACAGGAAGGAGGGGGAGGAAAGTCCTTAGAATACATTGGGTGAGCATCAACTTTAAATGTATTCAGGTGTCTCAACACAGAAGCTAAGTTAGATGGTTAAGACTGAGAAAATAAAAAGGAGTAAATAATTATTTGGACTTATGTGATCAGAGGATGATCATTGCTCCAGTGTTTCTGGTCTTGCAGTGAGGGAGAGAATAAAAAGTGGGGTTAGAAGAGCAAAGAAGGTCCACCTTTATTCCGGCCAGGAAGAAGATGGAGAGAAGGTAGGGAATAATGGAGAGGAGTAAAGGACCAAGTAGTAAATACATCATTCAAAGGGAGTGTCCCCTCCCTAATCATTGACCGTCTCTCTACACCTAGAATCCACCCCCCCCCACAGTCTTCATCATCTCTCAATGGTCTACCATATAATGAATCTACCAATGTGTTAATCCACTATGAAATCATGGCAGCTCTGCATTAAAGACAATGCCTTTAACAGGGGGAGACTTTTGAGGATATGCCAGATGCAAACACTACCACCTACCCGAAGACAAGATGGTACCACCAGAAAAGGAGTATCAGTGCCTTTCCTTACATTTCCTCTGCAAGTAGATGGTTTTGTGCTCATGGACTTGACTTCACATCCTATCTCAGCCTCCGAAAGCCTTGAGAACTCCAGCAAGCTATTTAGAATTTGGAGCTTTGACCTCCTTGTAGGAACCTAGAGACAACTAACCAGGCTGTTTGGGAGCAACCCATGAATCCACACAGCAAAGCAAGCCTAAGACACAGGCCAGTTGGTCCTTCTTGTTTTACTACCCCTGTTTGTGTCTGGGATGGGCCAGGTGGGCTACCAGTCAGAGTCAGTATAATAAGCTTAATTGATTCACATATAAGTGTTTTTTTGCTTTCCTTCCTAAATTGAACTTGAGAGCACAACTCTAATGCTGACAATAAATAGCATTAATAGCTAAGTACTTAAGCTGAGCCACTAATATTTGCAATTTACCATGTAAGACATATTACAAACGGAATTCCATTCCCCCAGAACCTCATTGCTGAAGAGATAAATCCCCTCACTACATCAAAGCAGAAAGAAAATAACCTGGATGCTAAGTGAAAAACATTAAGTTCCTCAGCCTCAAATTCTTAGGACACAAAATATTCAGGAAGAGAGTTCCAGAGGTTTATTGTAACTCAGCACCTCTCAGATTTTCTAGCAACAAAGAACTATTTGGCATCACAAATACCTGTGGTCCTTGGTTCAAGCTAGATAAATATTAAAAGGAGATGAGGAGACCAGACAACCTGGAAGCTGCTGTGGGTTAAAGTCTCTAAAGTTTGGTAGCACCACCACTCCTCACTTAGGGAGCCTAGCACCATGAGCCTTATTTCTCAGCCAAGATTCTGTAGTCATGAAAAAAGAAAGCCCTCCTTGATAAGGATCTTCCTCCCCTCCAGGCCAGGCTGCTCTGCACAATAAGGGATGGTAGGCAGAGATGGGCTAACCCCAACTGACAGACATTATTAATCTAAACAGGGTCCAAGGCATTCAATTAACATTTGTTCAGGGAATACCAGCCATTGACCTAAGCACCAAGGACACTACCAAGAATAGACCAAACTGTTCACTGCCTTGTAACCCTCCCTCTGTGGAGGGAGACAAATAAGAACAAAAAGACAAGAAAGAGGATAAGTTCCCTGGGGGGAGGGGGAATAGCTAGTGCACTGTGCTAAGAGGAAGACTTGACAGGACATGCACTCACCTGCTTTTAGAACAAACTGAACTGACCATCTGGGACAACAGTAAGACCAAGCAAGGGTTTTTATAACTGGGGCTGTGGAAATGGCTCACTAGGTGACATACCTGCCCTGCAAGAAAAAGAATGGGGTTGATACCCCAGAGACAAGCAGCCAGTCACTGTGGTGTGTGCCTATGATCCCAGCAATGGGGAGGCAGAGACAGGAAGATCCCTGGGGCTTGCTGACCAGCTATTCTAAACAGATCAACAAGAGCCAGAGGCCATCAAGATACCATGCCTCAAAAAATGGGGCAAGTAGAGATCAAATAGAAAGGAAACCCAACACACACACACATACACGTCACACGCACATGAAGAGGTACATATACAAACAGGAACACACACATTCAAAGAGTTCCCATGATAACCCAAATGAGCAATGAGATAGTAACACCAAGAATTCTGACCGGAGAAACAAAAATAATATGCAATCACTCTTAGCCACAAAATGAAGAAATGAAGGTTATGCAGAGAGTTGGGTTAGAGTTAAATAGTCAGAATTCAACCAGGTGTAGTGGCTCACAGTTGCAATTCCAGGACCCAGGTGATTGAAATATGAGTATCACTTTGAGTTTAAGGCTAGCTTGGGATATGTAGTGATTCCCAGGCCAACCTAGGCTATTGCATGGAACCATATCTCAGAAAACAAAGAATCAGGGTTTGGATTGTGTAGCCTCTTGGCTTCTTAGGGCTACTATAACAAAGTATCTGGGGTATCCTTGGACTTCAAAACACTATCAGTTACTAGTTTTGGAGGTCACAGTCTGAAATCCATATGTTCTTGAAGGCTCCAGATGAGGGGTCTTATGGCCTCATCCAGCTTCTACTGGTATCCAGCACTCTTGATACCCTTTCCCTTCCAGATGCATCACTCCAGTTTCTGACTCTGATATCCTACTCTTCCTGCAACCATGTGCTGAGTACCTGCTTTCTCATGAGGTCACCAGTCATCAGAATAGATGGGAGCCACCTCAATCCAGTGTGGCCTCATCTTAATTTAATTACATGTGCAATGACCCCACTTCCCAATAAAGTCATACTTATGGGATCCCAACATATGTTTTTTGAGATGATAATATGGCCCACAGTGGGCAAATGTGAAATAGGCAATTAAATACAAAAACATGGAGATTAGACAAAAATCCAAGTAGGAAATGTTAATTGGAGGTCATTGCTAACTAGCTGGTAATTAAAGCTGTGGGTGGTGTGAGATCATGAAGATAGCAACAGAAGTCAGGAAACAAAACATGGGCTGAAGCCAAGAGCTCTCTAGCTTTTGGGTCAGAAAGACAAGGAGGATCTGGTGAAGGAGACCAGAAAGAGACTCAAACAGAGGGGCAGAGGATGGAGCCGTTACTCAGTGGTTAAAGGCATTTACTGTTTTTGCAGAAGACCCAGGTTTAATTCCTAGCACTCAGATGGTAGCTCACAAACACCTGTTAACTGCAGTCTCAGAGAATCCTGTGCCTTCCTCTGACCTCCTCTGCAGGTTCCTACACACACTGGGTGCTCATACACACATTCATACATATAGCCACACAAGAAACAAACATTTTAAGAAGAAAGAGAGGCAGAAGTCTTAGGAAATGGCAGTCTGTACATAGAGGATGGAAAGTGAGGTGCAGAAATGAAGCAAGGCATGGCCAGAATTCAAACCAAGGAGAACCTATACCCATCAAAGCCAGTGTTCAGTGACTTGTAGGGAACAAGGGAATTCTAGGCAGGACAGAGAAGCTTTGTGTCCTGTCTGTCCTCAGAACAGACGCATCTTCCAACAAACCACAGCAGAAGTCTGGTCATTCCCAGAGGATGAGAATAAAGCAGTGGAAGCAAGCCATGTACCACCATGCATGACTTAGAATACCTGTGTAAATCTGAAGTTACCAAAAAGTAGCTTCAAGAGAGTTGGGCAAAGACAGAAGACACCTGATATGAGAGTCTTGTTGGATAGTCATTCAGATTTTCAGTGCATGCCGATGAAGGAACCAGACTTCTCCCATTTGATGTGTCCAAAAGCAATGTCAGATAGCTGTAGCCATGGGAGTCTAAGGGTCAGTGCCATGTGAACAATTCTAGCAAGTTGCACAGTAAATAACAGCAAACCAAACAGGATTCTCCAGCATTCCCCACTTGCCTATTTTCAAGATACAAGTACAAAGAATTAAATAATAAGCAAAGTTGATGATACATTAATAATCAAAGCAGAAACATCCCCAATGTTGTGAGAAAATTCATTTAATGTCAGTGAAAGTAATCTTTATTTTTAAGAAGGAAGGTGGCCCATCTGAACATAGGCTGAGGAGCCTCCTGTTTGTTGTGAAATGATGAGGGTCTCATATTCCTGGTAAATTCCAGTCCTCTACTATGTGTGACAAATTGAAGTGCACATATCCATGTCTTGACTTCAATGCTGAAGACATGCACAGAACCCCTGTGCTTCCTTTCAGTGCAAAGTGGTTTGCAACTCCTTAGAAGTTACTATTGGCATTGATGCTGGGTTGACTTAATTACCTTCCATCAAAGATGGCAGAGGTGTTTGGGGAGACAAACAACTACTCTGCAAAAGATTCCCAAGGGTGCTTGATGGATTCACAACTATTTTTGTGCTGCCAGGGCCAGCCAGAGATCTTTATAAAATATTCAACCCTCTTCTATGTTGGCTTCAGAGTGTTGTTTCCCATCCATGTCCTACAAGCAAATAACTCATGTCCATCACCACCAGTGTCCTGACCAAGGCAACTCATTGCTTAGCCTTCATGCCTAGTGAGGAATGAGCTCAGAGTTGGAAATATTCATTTGCTTTTCTCCTTGACTGATATGTAGAAAAACGTTAGACTAATGTTGCCTGGACAGTTTACCTCCTCTCAGTCCTCCCCTCTAGTCCTCCCCCTCCCACCTTCTCTGATCCAGGGTCCTGTATGATATTACAACTATAGTCTGCAAGTGGGATGTATCCCTCACATTCCATTTTACTGTGGGTCCCTTCACTGTTTAAGATGCCCCCGCAAGCGTGCCTCCTCCCTCCCTCCTCTCTCCCTCCCTCTTTCTTTCTTGTGCTGGTAAGCAATGCACAGTATCACTGCACTCTTTAAAAGGAACACTCTGAATTAGGGGGCAGAGTGCTTATCTACACATGAGAGATACTAGGTTCCATCCCAAAAGGAAGAGGGAGGAGGGAGGGAGGGAAGGGGGAAAGGAGGAAGGGAGGGAGACGATAAGGAGAAAAGGTGGTAGAAAGAATAAAAAGAGGGAAGGAGGAAGGAAGTAAAGAAGAAAGGGGTGAGAAGAGGGGCAGGTAGAAGGAAACTCCTCAACCCACCGATGACAAAGATAGACGGGACAACAGAAAGAAAAAAAAAGCTGGAAGTGACACTTCATGTCTCTGCCCCAGACTGCTCCTGGGGAAGTGAGAATAACACACAGAATGGTTCCCCGGACCCTGCTCTCCTTCAGCTTCTTTGTCCTTGGTCTCATTGCATCTCAGTTCCTCCTCCTCTCTGATGCTTATGCCTCCGGCTCTGCCCTCCTCCACCACCAGATACACATTAGCCCAGGAGTTGGAACTCATGAAAAGAGAGGCTCCACATTCACACACAGGGGAAAGAGAGAAAGAGTGCCCCCCAAAACCACATAGGCTAAGACACACTAAAACTCACAGTGAAAATTAATCCAAACTATAGAAAGGTGGCCCAAGCAAACCAAAAAGACTGGAGTGAATGCACTGAGAGTCTCTAGAATTCAGTGAAGTCAGACTTCCTCCTGCAGCACCCAGATCCAGTCTTCACCTTCGGATGTCAGTCTCAGCGTAGCAGCCTTGCCCAGCACTGTCTGCCTTTCTTCTTTTCTTGTGTGTGTTTGTGCATATGTGTGCATGGCCGTGTGTGTATGCAGGTGCACCTGTGAGTGTGGGTGCATGTGGACAAGTGTGCATATGCATATACAGAAAACAACCAGGTGTTTTCCTTGGGGTGCTGTCCAGCTGTTTTCTTCAGCCAAGGTCGCTCACTAGCATGACCTTAGCAAGCAGGTTCTGGTGACTGACTAGTGAGCAGGAAGGATCCACCTGTCTCCTCCTTCCCAGCACTGGGAACAAGTGTGTGAGCACCCCGCCCACCCAGATTTTTAAAGTGGGTTCTGGCGATCAAACCCAGGTTCCTCTGTTTGCAATGCTAAGTGAACTATCCTGCTAGCATCATGCTTTCTTTCTTGTAACATCCTTCCACAGCAGTCAGCATCAGGTGGCATATGCACGCCCTTTCCTGCATGGGGAGCTAGACCCAAGTACTCTGCTGTATGTTAGTGGACACTTTACCTCCTCTCCTTACTTACACTGGGGAACTCACAAGAGTAGGACTGGAAAGGAAAATGGACATCATCCACACCAGTCAACAAGAGTCGCGTCTGTCTTGCTCTGCAGCAGCCACAGCCTCACCCAGAGTCTACGGTTACCTTGCTTTTGTCCATTCTCCCCTCACTCTGTGATGCTGTGGCAACAGCCACCACCATGTTTCCATTGCAGGCACAGCAAACATGTGTAAATACTTTATTAAAATTAAAAAGAGGAGAGAGAAAAGCCCAACACATGAAGTGAAAGCTGTTCTCCTCTGATTGACTTTTCAAAAGCTCCCTAGACTGTTTCTGTACAGATGTGTGCAAGATGATTGGATGCAGAGGGCTTAATTCATAAAAGCAATAAAATGCCGCTTATTGACTGAACAGATGAACTAGCTGAGGGGGGATAATTTGGAGTGCTCTTACTGGAAATGCTGTGAAGAAATGTAATGATAGTGAAGAGATGGAGTCTTATTAGCTGTGGTAAATATATTTTCCCACAGAATGCTTAAGGAATTTTGAAATAACTAGAAAAACAGATTTTCGGTTCTGCTGACTTTGGAACTAAACATGTATAAACTCTCCATCTCATTACATTACCCATGTAATCCTTGATCTGCAAAACAGAAACTCTATGGGTGAAGGTCTAGCAAGACAGGCGAGGCCTAGGGCAGGGTAGAATCAGATAACCAGACACCAGCAGGAATACAAGGCTGACCGTGTCTCCTCGTCTGGGGAGGCACCATAGTCACTGGGCCCTGTACATTGTTGTGCCTTTGTTATGGATTTCAGAGGCATGTGAGGGAAGCTCAACAGTTAAAAGTATGGGCTTTCCCAGAGAGAGACAAAGAGTCTGCAGAGCAGGAGGGGAACTCGCCTCCCCATCCCCACCCCCCCCCAGGCCTGCCCTGGGTCTTGGAACTGACTACACAGGACGGTTTTAAAGAAGGGTTCACTTGTAAAAAGCTCTAGCATCCCATGCTTGCATGACAAACTGACCAGCCCTACCTGGCATGCTAATGGACCTTAAAAATGAATCCAATGATAGGAGTGAGACTCTGTCACATCAGTCACAGAGAAACTGCTGTCATTTCTGTCACTGTGCTCTTTGCTTCAGTTTCACTATCATCTTGGATTCATCTTGGATTCAGTTGGCATTTGGATTATTTTTAACTCTTGGTGAGTCTTAAGCCCAAGCACACAGAGGATTTTATTCAGCAAGAAAATGTAATCCTCATGGACAAAATGTTGGTTAGATAGGCATGGGACCACAAAGGATGGTGTCTTCTCATAGAATTAGTGTTAGAACTCAGGAAATGTCCATCTACAAGACCCACATCTGTTTAGTTTATAACGGCAGATATAGGGCACATAGTGAACTCTGCATACATTCATATCTTTTAAAAATTATATCATCAGTTAGCAAGAACCCCCTTTGAAGGACACACCTTCACCCTCTGTCTTGGCTTGTCACTGGCTGTAACGATTTTTGGTCTCTGATGCCCAAGATTTATTATGCCAGGGAAATGAGTCAAGAATCATCCTACACTACTTTCAGTTTTGGGTCATAGGGTTCAGTGTTGCTTGAGTGGTTGCAATCAGCTTGGGCACTGAATGGGTGTAATATAAACGATGAATTGTCTCTGATTATTTTCCTGTTGTCACAAGAAACTATGGATGGAGCAATTTAAGGGACCTTTTATTAGCTTCGTGGTTCCAGTACTTATGTCAAGGGAAACCACGTTACAACCAACGGAAAGCCTGTGAAGGACAGTGAGTGGAAAGAGGCATCTCCCATTCTGTAACTCTGTACAAAGAAAGGAAGGCAGAGTTGGCCAGTTTAACACATAGATGGGTTCAGTCAATGATGGAGCTATCCCCTAAACCAGACACATCAGCCATTCAGTTTACTAGACTAGCTTCATTTTTCCTTCAGTGTACCATATAGTATGTAAGAAGCAATTTTGAAACTGAAATCCTGTCTGTGCCTTCCATACAAAGAATAATTTTGGGCAGGACACATGCATTCTTTGGATCTTTTCATGTTCTTCCCTCTTCTGTGACTGGGCATAAGATGTCCTACTAATAAGAGGTTCCCAGGAGACCAAAGGATCTTGCTTCATAGTTCCTACCACTTATAACATCTTAATAAGTGTTAGCCATTGTCTTTACATTATAGCCTCCCCCATAGAATGCAGAACTTCACACTTTCAAATTTTAAAAATCTATTTCTACATATATGTTGTACTAACTTTTCTTGGGGAGATATGAACAGATGCTTGTTTACCCCCAAATAGGACACCAATAAAGGCCATAGAAACTGGTTTGCCTAATTATAGACAGGAGAACCAGTGAATTTGCTGGGCTTAGTCATTCAAGCATGGGCAATTGTAGGGGCAACTATACGACCAAAAATGGTTCCCTGGAATGGACCCCCTGTGCAAGCCTCATAAACCCTTCTTTCCATGTCAATCTTATGAGGTGATTGTGTGGATAATTACAGTTGTTATCATGTCAAGACAGGAACAACTATGTCATGCCTGATAGGTGAGATCCTATATGATACACCTGGCTGGAAAGTGACAATGTGCACTTGAGACAGCAAGTGTTGATTGGGTTGTTCAAGGTCTTGCTCTAAGAAACATGAAAAGGTTAACTTCCTTTCCCTAACCTCTTCAGAATCTCTTGCAGCATACTCTATAACCACATCTGTTTTCCACAGAGCCAAAGACATATGTTGGCCATGTACTAGGACACTGCTTGATAAGTAAGAGGGGAGAGTGATGTTAGCACTAAGTCTGTGAAATTAGAAAAGCCCATAAGAAAGGCAAGTAGTGAAATATGACGTAAAACCAAAATGAGGGGACAGAGATCTACAACAATTAGAATGGGAAAACGTAGTGGGAAAAATCCCATCATTTTCCTTTGTCTTAGAATTACCATATTGAACATTATGGGATGCTAATGCTGTAATAACATTCAACAAATGATGAATCACAGGTCCCTACAATCCAACTGAGTAGGCAGATTAGTCACACTTGCTTGACCACTCCCAGATCTTCTCATTCACGGCAGTGTGGGACATACAGACAGATCAGAGAGGGTGGGAAAACTCTGGATGAACTTCTATCACATGGGGTCTGATTGACAGAGGGTCTGTCATTTTTAGCTTATAAGAAAGTGTTTGATCATTTGTTCCAAGTCATCTAGTAAGCCCTTCCACCAGACTAGAGAGTGGAAACAGTACCTCACTGGCTTGAATAATTTAACCCACCAATCAAAACTGTGAAAAAGTCCTCAGTTCACCCATACTCAGTAGAAGGGTCATGTGACTCCAACCCAGAACGTCAGGGCAAATAAGATTTGAGCAATGGAGATGAGATTGATTCCTTCCTAATGTCGCCAGTCATCCAGCTGTCCACAGCTGGGCAGTGGTGTGCCAGGAGGAACTGTAACAAGAGGGTATATATACCTGTCTTCCCATGCCTTTGAAGCTGAACAAAGACAGGAAGGGAGATTCAAATGCACTGTCAGTCACAGACAGAAAGCAAATACCAGCTCATTCCATCCTCTTTCCCAGTTTTAAGCAAGCAGAATGAAAAGCACCCGGGGTCTATTTTAATTCTTTTGAAAGTATTTTTCTGCATTTTGCCTTGTGCAGTAGTCTCCCTTAGGTCAAGCACCCTTCTGCTAAATTCCACCTGGTTATGCTGCTACACTATGAATATTTGTCTGATTAATATTTTGGAACCATGAATTACTTTTTAATACATTCAAGCACAATACATCATGGGGTCTGAGTGGTCTACGGCAAAGCTCCACTCCTGACTTTTCCTTATATGCAACAAGAAAGAATGAAAATCAGAGGTCAGCTTTTCAAAACTGCAGCATTTCAAACATGCTAACCAACAGGAGAACAAAGGAGGGAGAATAATATACCTCCCTCAAATGGAGAGATGTTCGGTGGATTTAAAAATACCCTTGACTCTGAAAGAGTCAGTTGTTTTCAGAAGCATGAGATGAGACAAATTGTCTCCATCATAACCACCAGGAGAATGCAGCAGGCATCCTATAACCTTTCAAGAGCAGTTGGAGTAGGCACAGAGAAAGGGCAGGCAGGAAGGGTCACATGATGATAGAAGGAGGGATGGGCAGAGAACACATGACTTAGAGTAGTCTATGTCTTTTTTTTTTGTTGTTGTTGTTGCAGCAATAATCGTCTTTTCCTGTGTGTCAAAATGTATTCTTCGATGTACAAATAGCACAGTCATATGCAGGTACATAGTACATATGCATAACTGATTCTATATATGGACATTTATGGATATATATATGTATGTATACAGAATAAAAATTATTTTCAGTATAATAGTACTGAAATTCATGTCTAATGAATAATGATGTTTTGTATTATGCTGAGGGGAAATCTTCACTTGAACTTGTAAGACTGTTGTGAATTCAGTGCCCACTGCCTGTAGAGCTAAAATCTCCCAATATGTCTAGACTACAAGGAGGAACTCAGGCACACAAATTTTATCCCAATCCCATCACCAAGTCCAAAATAAACTATCTGATATTGAAAAGGAACACTCTCATATTTAGGCAGGGGAAGGAAAAGACTGTGTTCAAAACCACCCTGACTAAAGATTGCCTCAAAAAGAACCAGCCTGGCACATCTGGGTTTAATATTAGACTAACTTGTGGGGGGCATGAAGGTTCAGGCCCTACCAGCTTAACTTTCTGAGTAGTCAAAGGTGGTGGAGGGGGTAAAGTCACAATCCAGTGTGATGGGCTCTCTAAGAGGGGCCTGGTCAAAGGAATATAGCAAGAGATGCCTCATGACCTTCCTGTCATGGCCGAATACCATGGGATCCCTAGGAGAATGAAACCTGTCCAAAAGAATACACTGAAAAATGCTTCACACTCCTCTTGTCTCTCATGCCTTACCATCACCTGGGAAATGGCAAGAGATAATAGGATGAAGCCAAGAAAATTTAATAAGGAGGCTCTACAGAACCCCAGTCAGTCAGAAACAAGAACACTAAAGAGACTGTGAGCTTCTGATGCCTGTAGCTGTGCAAACAGCAAGCACAGCCTGACTTCCGACCAGAAAAACATGAAAGCCCCTTCAAAGGTTTACCTCTCCCAACTTCCTTCATGTGGGCCTACCTCTCTCAACTTCCTTCATGTGGTGCATTGCATAGAGCTTTCTATGAATGTATAAGGCATGTGCAAAGTTATAAAAACACAGATCACAGCACCAAAGCAAAGAATGGACCCAGCCTCAAATATGGCAGGTCTTTAAGACATCAGGCTAAGAAGTTAAAATAACAGAGAGTGACAGGAAAAGCCTTCAGATGGAAAACAGGGAGGACATCAGTAACAGGTGGATGTGGTGGCTGGAGAAATGCTCAGTGGTTATAGAGGCCTGGCTCCCAGCACCCACACAGTGGCTCCCAGTCATCTGTAAGGCTAGACATTGGGCACCCTGGCCTTCTTCTGCTCTCTGTTGCTACTAGATATAGACATTTTCTATATATAAGCATGCAGGCAAAACACTCATAGACATATAATAAAATGAATAAATATACAAATATTTTAAAAAAGCAAATAGATGAGTGAAAAGTCTAAAATGTTTATGCCGGAAACTAAATACATTGTAATAGAGGAAAGTTGCCCTCAGTAGTGAAAAGCAAGAGGAAATGGTGATCCAAGGATGGAATTTCAAATCCCAAATTAATCTGTCTATATTACAGGTTTATCATGTGACCTCTCCAAGAGGGAGGAGAGGAGCTTGACTGAGTTACCCGACTATGAAGATTGGCTTGTATTGAACTGGAAATGATAAATAGTGAACTCCATCATCGTGTGTGTGTGTGTGTGTGTGTGTGTGTGTGTGTGTGTGTGTGTGTATGGAACAATAAAAAGACTAGAATGGACCCCATGAATCTATGTGTGAGTGTGTGTGTGTGTGTAAGAGAGAGAGAGATTGCCTTTGTACCCACACAAATGAACAACAGAGATTACATGCTTTGATATAAACACACAAATTTAAAATGTACTTTTGGTCTACTAAAAAGACCTTAACATCTGGGAATAAATGCTGCACAATCTGACATTTAGGTCCTGGTTTTTAAGAATTTGCTATGAAAGGAACCAGGACTCCCCCCAAGAAGCATCTGACTCCAGGACAAAGGGAGCAGGCAAGACAAGCGTGGGACATGTCACAGCCGTAGAACACACATGGAAACACACAAGACAATCCTGGACCACATCATAGTTGCAGGACACACATGTATGAAATGGTATGATGAGAAGCATAAAGGGACATACAAGTTGATCTGAAAGCACTCTCACCATGGAGGCTAGAATCCTGTAAGCAACATGAATGAATCAGGATTGAGTTATCATTCATAGCAACACAAACAGATGATCAATAAAGGCAATGGAGTAGAAGCTCCAAATCTTCAAACAGCATAGTCTGTGTAGGGCCTCTCCTCTACACACTGTCCGTTGGCCAGCCCTTACGGGTAGTCTCAGCACTGAGACTTGTTCCCAAGGTCAGTGTATAGAATGGGTTTGTAGCTTCATTACAGAGGAACCTACACGGACTCCTGAATATTAAGTCCAGACCAAGGAGAAAACCAAGTCCAACCATGAGAAATGCACACACATCCTATAAAATATATCTGACCGGCATTTCCTCCCATCATCAAGCCCATCAAAAATGCATCACAGTTGAAGTTGAAGGATGAGAAACTTCAGCCTAAACTCCAACCCCCTGTCACACCTGAAACCTTAACTTATAAAACTGCTGAGAAGGATGTACAGAAGTATTTACTGTGTTTCTGCTCTCTCCAGTGATCTGTTGCAGATGACACCTCTGTGAACACCCTGCTTGAGTGCAGGATATCCTGTTTCTTAGCTGCAATACAATTTCACAGAGTGTGGAAGTGGGAGACCAAAATGAACTATTCAATCATCACATCTGCTCCCTGCTGGCACAAGACTGCTCCCCATGGTCCACTTCACCCCACCCCCCCCCCTTTGCCAAATTTGAAATGTCTCAAGCAAAGGAGGTTTCAATCACTTCCTTCGGGGAACTTTTTTTATGGTTCAATAGTCCTCGGTGCTACAATGGCTTCAATTTCCCTTTGCTCAATTTTCCTTTGCTTCGTTTTTTTATTCCCATGTCCCTAGTCACACTTCTTTGGCTCTGTTCCCCCTCACACCCTGACTTTTACAGAGTGTCATCAGCTAGTCATCCCAGCAGAGTGTTCCATCCTTTGAATCCACTCTGAAGACCAGAACTAAGACTGCTTTTGATTGTTCTCCTGGACTGTCTTTGGAAATCATGGGGTCAGTTTGCTGTCTGCCAGCACCAGGGAAGCTAACTTCGTTTCTAAACGCTTTGTTACATCTTCTCCTATCCCTGTCTGAAAGCAGGTGACCATTTTCAGCACTTACGTATTTTGCCTCAGAAATGCACTAAAAATATATTCAAAGGAGAATACTCCATTGTTTTAAATCTCAAAGCAATATGCCCAAGCATGGAAATGTGACATAAAGGAAGTTAACAAGCTACAGAAGGCAAGTTGGCCTCCTAAGAGAGACCGGCATCTTAGTTAGGTTTCCAGAATTTCACTGGAGGATTTATACACATATGCTAAAGTGCATTGTGGTTTATTTTAAGTAAAGTACTAGATTCTGATAGTTACAAATTTAAAGATAACATCTGATGATTTTATGATTGCCATTTGATGCTAGGTATGTAGCTGTGGGATTTGGATGCGCTTGTTCTGTTGTGTGCTGGTTAGCTTCATGTCAACTTGACAAAAACCAGAGTTATCTGAGAATAATGAACCACAGTGAAAAAATGTCTCCGTAAGACTGGCTGCAACTAATGACTGATGTGACACCACTCAGACCATTGTGGGTGGTACCATCCCTGAGCAGGTGGTTCTTTGTGGATTTTGAAATTATTCATACATAAGAGATCAAAGTAAGCTAGCCAACGAGCAGGAAGCCAGTAAACAGACCTCCTCCATTGCTTCTGCATCAGATCCTGCCTCCCAGTTCCTGCCTTGAGATCCTGCCCTGACTCCTTCAGCAATGGTCTCTGTGGTGTGGAAGTGTACATAAAAACAAAGACAAAAACATTTCCTCTCCAAGTTGATTCTGGTCACAGTGTTTTGTCGCAGCAATAGAAAGCCTAATTGTGACACATGGTAATTAGTCCTTGGCCCCTTGGGTAGAGTTGTGAGGTCAGAGGAATTAACCATGAACATGAGCCTGACACAACTAAATCCTAAATATTCAGTCTCCCCTCCCTCCATCCTACTGATACTGAAACATGCTGGGAATGTTTCCAGGTTTGATGGGAAGGTGAAGTTTTTTTTTTTTTTTAAATAAGGAATAATTTTTTATGTAGCATATCTGGTAAGTTGCCAAAATACAGTCTAGAAAAAGCCTGAGACTAAAATTTCTAATGTTTAAGACTTTTTCATCATTTATAGTTTCATCCCAAACAAATATCCCATTTCTCATCCTCTTTGGGGTTCTTGTTTGACAGCTAGAAACTTGTGTTATGGATGTTACTGATGCATGTGCCTGACTGTATGTGGGTGCATGTGTGTGCTTGTGTGCAGAGGTTTGTAGTTTGCATCAAGTGTCTTCTCTGACCACTCTCAACCTTATTCATTAAGGCAGGGACTATTGCTTGAATCTATAGATTGAGCTAGTCTAGATAGCCAGCAAGATCCCCTTGGATCCTGTATCCATCTCCTAAGTGCTGGCTGCCGTGCCCACACCCCCAGAATTTCCATCTGTTCTGGGAACCCAAATTCTGGTCCTCCTGTGTCCATGAAATGCACTGAAACCAGCAGGGCATCTCAGACTTGGGAGAGGTAGAGACTGGATAGTGCTATAAAACTCTAGTTGGCCTGGCATTCACTATGTTGTTCAATATGTCCTCTAATCACAGTGATCCTCCTGCCTCTAATTTCTGAGCACTGGAACTGCAAGCTTATACTGCCATTCTTGGTCCTGTCAATGTTGTGTGATACAAACCTCCTTTTGGTTGTTTTAAGACACATTATTCTGGAATCATTAAAATAATTGGCGTTTCATAGATCAGACTCTGGTAAATATGGCATCACATGAATCTAAACTATTTTTTTCCCACAGTGAAACATAAATCACACACTCATTTTTTCATTGCTATATAAGGAAGTTCAACAAATTATCTAGGAAAGCCATATGAGCTTTGAATAATGAGAGGTCTCGTTCCTCCATTACCAAGTGAACAAATACACCATGACAGAGACAAGAGGGGTTGGAGCTGAGGGCTGCATCATTCCTGAGTGATTTCTTGGTTTGCCATCTGTCTGGCCATGAGTCTCCTGTCCTTGGGTGTACTTCTCCACCTAGAGTGTGATGGGCTGAGCCTCCCATGTCCCACCTGGGCAATGAATCATGCAGAATTACTGTCGGCCTTCAGCTTCAACACAGGTCTCATGAAATGCCATCTGGGCTGCTGCAACTTTTCCAGCTGTATTTCTTAAATATTTAATCAGCAACAGGTTTCATGTCAGGACAGAATGTAACCCCTGGGCTGTTTCACATGCCAGTGAATCCTGGACACTCCTGGGAAGGCTCAGATCCAAATGTGTTCTCCTTGTTTTCTCCCTCCTTAAATACTCTTTGTTGGGAAGCAAGCAAGGAGACAAATTGTTCTGGTGCACATTCAAGCCCATGAAAGCAAGGCTGGTGGACCCTGCATGATACCACACAAGTTCTTTCATAAAGTCAGAGGTTTAGGGAGAAAGTGACTTGTGCACTTCTGTCAAACTCCAAGGAAGTGAAAATTGACATTCAAATATAAGTGTTTCTCTTTCTTTCATTTGTCCTTGCAGAGCGTCTGCACACTTTTGAAGCTTTCTTCTGAGGTAAATTAATTAACTTTCTGGATTATTCCAGTCTGTCAGCGATTTTTGCCTCTACGTTGCTAAGAGCTTCTTCCTCATCATTTTTACTTCTCTGGACTATAACATTAATTATGACAGTCCCTCTACTTCTGTCTTATAACTGTTTCCAATTTTGTCACTCTGATATATTTACCTGCATTGAAATACTATCAGTCCTACAAGATATATCTGCATATTGATTTCACTCCAGTATGACAGTCTTTGTCTTTTAATTGGTTGTTAAGACCATTTACACTTAGTGGGATATTTACCCTTGGGGTAACTGTAGAAGAGTATTGCTGTTTGTTTTTAATAATTTGTATGTTCTTTGTTCCTACTTTCCCTTAAATGAATTATATTATACATGATTCTTGTCACTCTGCTTCAACAGCATATTCTTTTCATCAATCTTTCTTATAAGCACAACTTTTTGTGTAGTTATTTAGTGGCTGGTTAGCCAGCAAGCCCAAGGGAACCTGCTGCCTCCATTTCCATAGCAGAAGGACCTTCCCCAGATCAGGGCACCCACTAGCATTCCTGGGGATCTACATGAGTGCTGGGGAGTGAACACAGGTCCTGGTGCTTATGTAGCAAGCACTTTATAGGACAATCACCCCAGCCCACTATCCTGCTTTTACTGCAGAATGTTCCATTAATGTGTGTTGTAAAGCTGAGGACACATTATTTATTTAAACATCCAAGGGTATTTCAGAAACATTTCAAAATAACAAAATATCTTCAATTCCCCCCAGAGTTGTTACCACTCACAATGTTTGTTCCTTCTTTGGGTAGATACAATTCAACCAGCTGAAACCTCTCCAATCCTACAGTCCACCTCTTAATGACCTACTGTCATAATATCTCCAGGTCAAACACACAGCCATACACACACACACACACACACACACACACACACACACACACACACACTTCTACAATGGCTGAGACATGGTTAATGAAGCTCCTTTCTTCCTTGCCATTTTCCTCTCTGTATTTGAGGCTGGTAATCCCAAGACTCTGTAGTCAGAGTCTCCTTGTTTATTGCTGATGACACCCCCTGTGGGTCCCCATGGAGTGACTGCAGGGAAATTAAATTCTTCCATGCTGGGTACAATCTTTCAAAGAAAGTTCTTGCCCAAGACAAATTTTCTCCAAAGGTTGTAGCTAGCAATTTTCTTCCTGTTAATAATTCCGCACACATTGATTTCACAGCAGCTGGGATTGTTTGATGTGAAAAACCTTGTAGATTTATTTTAAATTCAGGGGGAAAAAAAAGCTTGCTTCCATACCCGTTTCATGCTTTGGCATTTCTTTAGAAGACCTGAATATTCTAAATAACTGAAAGAAAATGACCAATGTTGTTCAAAACACAGGCACAAACTTTTCATCTCTCTTTCCAGAGGAAAATGAGAGGAGGAAATCTGTTAAACTGAATTCCTTCAAGCAAATTCAAGAAGGCCATTTATAGCTTCATCCAGGCTCACTCAGGCATAAACTGATCAAACACAAGTGATTGTCTTCCAAGATGAGCTTCTCTGTTCTGCTCTTCCCACCACACCCCACATCAAAAAGAATGGCAGTGTGCCACAAAGTGCCTGATATGTATATAGGGAGCACAGTGGGTTCCAGGACATGGTCACCTCCTTAAAGTAGCTAGCTCTAAATGGGTTACTGTGGCAGCTAGCTCCAATTCTGGAAGTGTAGAGTCAATGTTCAGGGTTCATTTCTGTCACTGTAACAACACACCCTGGCAAAAGGATACTAAGCTGTGAGAAAGGGGTTTATTTCAGCTCATAGTTCTAGGTTACAGTCCATCATTGTGGGGAAGTCAAGGAAGGCACTTGAGACAGATGTTCAAATCACATCCCCCCGTCAGGAGCAGAGAGAAATGATATATGATATATGATGTATTAAAGCAAAGTCAGCCACAAGCCATAGAAGCCAAGCACACATATTTAATCCCAGCAGCCAGAAGCTAGGAGGTGGTATACGCCTTTAATGCAAGGGCTCAGGATTAAGAGGTAGGCAGATTTCTGCAAGTCCAAGTCTACCCAGATCTATACAAGACTGATCTAGTCCTAAAGAGAAACAGCTCACACAAAGATGATCTCAGCACCTGGGATCACGAGCCATTATTCCCAACACTAGAGGGGTATAAAAGATAGGAAGCAAGGTCTTCAGTAGTCAGTATTAGGGATTCATTCTGCAGCCTCATTGAGGATAGGAAGACATTCAGTCTCAGGATTCTCCAGCCATACAGTCTGAGGTTTGATGGAGCCAGGATCACCTTTCAGTCTCGAGTAAGAGCTAGTGGCCAACTGCTTTGCTTTTTGACCTTCAGCTTGAAGTCTGAACCCCATTATCAGTCTGTGGACCATTTATTTATTTGTGCTACATTGTCAGGCATTGAAGGATTCAGGCATTTTCTCAATTATAAAGCTCAATTTATAAAGATATTAGGAGTAAATGGTGTCGTATTAGTCTTACAAGCTTGTCCTATTACCACACTGCTATTCAGATATGTGAAAGTCAATTATTTACCAAACAAATTTCTGTGTTTCCATAGCACATGCATTATGCAAGAAAATGGGAAGTAATTAAGAACTTTATTTACTGCCAAAAAATTAAAATTAAAAATTTGGTGGCTTGATTATTTTTTTAGAGGGGTGGGGTGGGGCTTAGAACCCTTGTCACTGTTCTTTCAGAGAGTCTTCCAAATCTAAAGTTTCTCCATTGTCCCATAGTCTGTGAGGGCCACAGTGTGCTTTAACCTAGACTTCCAGGCTGCTGCAGAGTCTCTGAGGGCATAGTATAATTTTTTATCAGCTCATGAAGGCCATGGTTGTCTCATATTCACTTTGGAGTCTTATTTGAATTTAGCATTTGGCTAAAAAGTAGTTGTTCCTTTAGAAGCTAAGAAACTTCCTTTTCAAATTCAACTAGGACATTGTCAAGGTCAGATATATGATCTACCTGTGTCAGCCGCATGCAGATCTGGTTAGTCTCTACTGGCTTCAAAGCCTGCATGTCCTTTCTGCTGTTTGCCAGTGTGCATCTGCTGTCACTTCATTGTCAGAGACTGTGGCAGAGGTGGTAAGCTTCAGGTCTCCACTGGATGAACAGCTTCCCTTGCTTTCAACAGTGCTTCATAACATCATTTCAGGGCCCTACTCTATGGCGCACACAGAATACAAGTTTAGATTAACTCAGTGCCATGTCCCCGTTGCGATGCGTGTAATTCACTGGAGATGAATGACAGTCCGAGGTTCAGATACTGTTTACACACGGCTGAGCATGCTTGTATGAAGACAATCTCAATTATACAACAAACATTTTCTCTGCAAGGCAGATGACAATGACAACATTAGCTCTGCATGTCAGTTTAGTTAGGATGTAACTCAATTTCATCCATTCCCCGAACAATGCAGGCTGGAAAAGGCTAACTTCATTCATCAACAAACAGAAGAAAAAAAAAGATTCAAACAAGCCTGGGGTTGGTATTTACCTTCATTTTACCATCTTGCCCTGCTTTATCTCAGGTGGTTTCCTATAAATAGAACACATTTCTCTATGTAAGAACAATTATAGGGTGTAGTGGTTTGAATAAAAATGGCTCCCATAGGCTCATAGGAGTGGCATTATTAGGAGGTGTTAGAATAGATGTGACCTTGTTAGTGAAAGTGTGTCACTGGGGTGGGAGGTGAACTTAGAAGTTTCAGAAGTTTAAGCCAGTCCCAGTGTCTCTCTCTTCCTGCTGCGTGCCGATCCGGATGTATCTCAGCTCCTTCTCCAGCACCATGTCTGCCTGCATGCCACCATGATGACAACAGACTAAACCTCTGAACCGCAAGCTAGCCCCCAGTGAAATGTTTTCCTTTGTAAGAGTTTCTGTGATCATGGCATCTCTTCACAGCAACAGAACACAGACTGAGACAATAGTGCCAGTGAAATGCCTCAGCTGGTCCCATAATTTTTCTTGCTGTCAAGCCAGGAGACATGAGTCAGATCCTCAGACACACAGTAAAAGGAAAGAACTGGATTCCCAGGGTTGTCCCCTGACCTCTACACAAGTGCTGTGGGATGGACACCCACCCATATGTATACACACACACACACACACACACACACACACACACTAGTTAAAGAATATTAAAGCAATTTTGATCAAATCTAAAAGTCTTGGTTGGAACTGAAGACTTTAGTTCACTTACAGCTATTTTAATATAAACACTAATGCATACACACATGCCCATATATTCTGTGTGGGCTCATTTATACCAGGTGACTCTAGTCTTTTTTCTTGGCCCACTTGACCTTACAACTGATTGGTGCCTGAGGAGGCTTGAATGAAAAGTGTCCTGTCCAGTCTCAGACATTTGAACACTTGATCCCAAGTTAATGGTGCTGTTCAGGGAGGTGATGGGAGGTGCAACATTATTGAAGGACGCGGGTACAAGGACATTACTGGGAGTGGCTGTCTCATAGCCTCACCTCACTTCCAGTTTGCTCTCTGTCTGCTATTGAAGATGTTGGCCCTCTGCTACTTCCTGGCATGCTTATTTGCCACTCACTATGGACTCTTAACCTCTGGAACTACAAGTCAGAGTAGACGCTTTATTCCATGAGTTAGTTGCCTTAGCCAGTCTGTTTCATCCCAGTGGCAGCAAGTGACTGATGCCATTCCATTCTCGTTTTGTCCTTTTCCTCCAATGGGCACTTGTCACCCTGCACATCCTGTTCTGTCAGCAGAGAACTCACTTGCATGCATAGCTACTCAGAGGAAAGACTTAACCAAACTTCCACATTAGAAGGGTTGAGATCTTTCCTTTTCTAATATTTTATGCCATAAACCATTCTACATCTTATTGGGAATGTTTTATAAAAGATGTTCATAGCGTCCTAGGAAACTTGAGAACAGGGGAGGTTCAGTGAAGGGGGAGGTATTAGTACAGGATAACTGGGGGAGGGGGCGGTGGAGATATTATAAACACAAGCATGAAATTATGAAAGAATAAGTGAATATTTAAAAGGTGGTGTACAGTGTCTCGCTGTTGACTCACAGCTACTGCTGCTCATTTTGGTTCTTGCCTGTGTGTTCACTACCCTTGTTTGTTATGGTGTAGGCTCTGGCCTACAGCAAGATCTCACCATCACCACCCACTTTAGTGGGTCCTTCGTGAATCAGAGGCCTTTCACTCCTGACATTGTTCCTATGTTCTACCTTTCATAAATGTCCCTTTCTGCTGTAGAGGCATGTCTGGGTTCTTTTTTGTGGTGAATTTTGTTTTATATGCATTATTTATGTACTTTGCGTGGTGTGTATCACTCCTTGATTATTTGTTTTCTCTTGATACTCTGAGAATCTTCCGCTACAGCCTTTGCAGAAGTCTCATGTGAACCTGCTGTTTTGGAAAACATAATCTTACCTTTTCATTTCATTTGTTTTTTTCTCTTTTCTTTTCATTGAAAATAGATTGTTTTCATACATTGTATTCAGATTATTGTTTCTCCTCTCCCAACTCCTCTTATCCCCCCCCCAGCTTCTCCTTTCATCTGAATCCACACTCCTTCTGTCTCTTATTAGAAATGCCCCCCCCCACAAAACAGGCATCTAAAAATAATAATGAGACAGAATAAGTTAAAAACAAAAACAAAAAAAACAGGACAACATAAATAAACAAAAGAAAAGGGGCCAAAGAAAAAAGCACAAAAACTCACATAGACACAGAGATAACACCCGTTCATACACTGAGGAATCCAGTAAAAACAAAACCAGAAGCCATAATATATATGCAAATGAACTGGATGGTAAAATAAACAAGTAAATGAACAAGTAAATAAATAATGCCATGACTAAGCCTTATGAGACAAAGAACCTCCAAATATGGCAGAGTTCATTTTGTGTTGGTCACTTACTGCTGGGCATGGGGCCTGCCCTTAGTGTGGTTTGTGTCACCAGTGAGACTCCATTGGAGAAATTAGTTTCATTTGCAAGTGGTTACCAACTGCTGATAGCTTCTGGTTTATGGATAGAGCATGGTCCCTCTTCTCATCTCACCCTTCTCATCAGCTCTAGGACCTGATGTGGCACAGACCCATGCAGGCCCTGTGTGTGCTGACACAGCCTCTGTCAGTTCATGTGTGCATGCTCAGCGCTGCTCTGTTTAGAGGCCTTGTTTCCTTGTCGTCCTCCATCTCCTCAGGCTCTTGCAATCTTTCTGCCTCCTCTTCTACAGAATCCCTGACCCCTGAGGGGAAAGGTTTGATGGGGACATCCCATTTAGAGTTGAGTAACCCAACGTCTCTCACTCTATGAACATTTTCTGCCTGTGGATCTCTGTATTTGTTCCCATCTACTGCAAAGGAAAGTTTTCCAATGATGGCTGCGGAAGGCACTGACGCACAGGTATGGCAGGATGCCATCAGAGATCATTTTATTGCTATGTTCTTTTGGCAGAACAGTAGTATTTGGCTTTCGCCCATGCCCCTGGCCTATAGTCTCAGGTGGCCACCCAAGCAATGTCAGGTATGGGTTCCATGGAGTGTGCCTTCAATCCAACCAGATATTTGTTGGTCATTTGCCACAGACTTTGTGCCATTATTGCACTAGTGAACCTTGCAAGCAGATCACCATCATAGATCAAAGGGTTGTGGCTGCAGTTGCTGCCTACCTTTCTCCTTTGGGAACAGGCAGAGTATATTCCAGTTCCTTGAATAATCTTCCATAGGGGCGAGGGCTTTAGTTAGGCTCCAGTTCAACTCCTCCACATCCGTAAGATGTGTAGGTGTTGTCTTCAGCGATAGGATCTTACCATCAGTTTGTGGCCAGCAACCAATGGCCTTGGCAACAGCCTATATGGCTTGAAGATCTCTTTGTTTCTATCTTTGTTTTTCCAGATTCACTAGACTACATCCATGTAAGGATTTCCTTTTATTGTTTTTTATTATTCCCGCTTGGGGTCATGTGGGATTTCTAGCTGTGGAGACTGATTTATTTTAAGAAATGTGGAACAATCCAGGCAGCGCGTCCCTGAAAAACCGTTGCTTCTTTTACCTCCTTCACAAACTCTGTCAAAGTTGTTATCTTTTCCATCAGCAAATCTATCTTCCATCTTGGCCTCCTGTATAACCCAAGTCTCTCTCAGCCATACCACTTCTCAGTCTTCTTTCACGGGTCTAATCCTCCAGCGAGACTGCAAATTTCAACTGCTGCACTGTTTCATTTTTATTTTCTCATTCATACTTCCACTAGACCTATTTTTAAATTTCCTTAGTTTTGTAGGTGTTAGACATTCTAATTCCCCCCCAATGTCATGGGACAGAAAGAGATTCTCCAATATAAAATATCCATATGCTAGAATCTGCAAATATTTCACAGAAGATGCAAAGGGGCTCTGCAGGTGAAATTAAGACAATAGCTAGCAGTCATCTACAGGGACCCAATCTGCTCCCCTAAGGTGGAGGGAGGGAGGGAAGGTAGAAGAGAAGGAGGGAAGAAGGGAGGGAGGGAGTGAGAAAGAGAGGGAGAGAGGGAGGGAGGAAGGAAGGGAGGGATGGAAGGAGGGACAGGGGGAGGGAGGGACAGAAGAAGGGAGGGAGGCAGAGATTGAGATTTCTCCTACAGGAAATGGGAAAGAAATGCCACAGATGGAGGGGTGTGAAGAAGTTGGATGGACAGGACTCAAACAATCCCACAATCCCCTGCTGTCTTGGAGATGCTGGAATCCCCATGCAAACAGGCCACTTGGAATTATCAGTGGCTCTTCAGATGCTATCTGGGAAAAAAATGTTACCACAAGAAGCTGGACTCCACCATCAGTCTAAGTGAGGTTAGAAATAGGTTCTTCTATAGTCTTCTCATAGAGCCTCAGCCACTGACCATTTCTTTCAGAATTTGTGAATTGGGAAGGAAGGACTCTTCTGAGACAACATGGACCTCCAACACGTAGAGCCGTGAGCTCTGTTTTTAAGACTAAACTGTGACACAACACGGACCATGTGAAATAAATGTAGCACAGAGAAAGCATCAGAACGTCACTGCATACCGCTTGAGCCACATGCCTGCCACAGTAGCAGCGCCTTAGCGTTTGCTGAACGGTATGCAGTCCTCCTGAGTTAGGACTTCATTATTACCCAATAAAGATGCCACTGGATTATTTGCAAACTTACGGAAGCAGTAAGGCAATCGGCATCTGAATATTTCAACTTCTGTCATCTTTATGGGGTTATTGCTCTGTATCTTAGTTTGACTCGTGGTGCCAGAGTCCTTGTCATCACAGGACTTTGGTGTGTCAGTTCCTCCTCACCTGAGTGAGCATTGTCTTTGCAACTCCTGAATGTGCCTATGCTTTTATATCTTCTTTGAGTAGGTCTAAGGTGGGCACTAGCAAGGTGCATCCCTCCAGGAGGAAATGACACTTGCTGTTCCCGGTGGCTGGGGGGATACCCAGTTATGAGCTGTTGCCTTTCATACACAAGAAATAAAAACTGGAAGCCCCAAGCCTGTGTGAGGCTCTACTTACAGTTGTAAAAATTTAAGAAAGAGTAGGTTTTGCCTTCATCTTTAAACATGTAAGTGGGTTACTGTATTAATCACTTTCAGTTACTGTGAGAAGATACCATAATCAAAAGCCATTTATGAAAGAAAGAATTTATCAAAGCAGAAGGGAGGCACAGCAGCAAGACAAGAGAGCCACCATGGCCAGAGGAGCAGGAAGCTGGGGAGATCACATCTTTAATAGCAAACAGGAGAGAGCAGTCTGCAAGTGCGTCAGACTCAGACTATGAACCCTCAAATCCCAACCGCAGTGACACACTTCCTCTTCCTCCACCAAGGCTGCACTTCCCATAGCCTCCCTGAACAGTATCACCAACTTGGAACCAAGTGTTCAAATATTGAGCTTTGGGGAGGCATGTCAATCAAACTGCCATAGCAACTTTCCCTGTAGTCACCCAATGAGAGCTGAGCATTCTCCGATGTTCCCTTACAATGAAGGGGAACTATGGATTTATGTCAGTAGGCCTATGGATATCTCAACAGAACTGGGACTGCAAAATTTATTCCAAATTCAATGTGACCTTGTAATTTGAAAACTGAGCCACTTTTACTCAGTTATCCAATGTGTGCACTTGGGGGCCTCTTATATTCCTCTGATGGTATCTGGTCTCTGACTGGTACTGATTCTCCCAGAGCATGTCTGCTGTAATTTAACACACTCCCTCTACGTATTTATATCTTTTAAGGCTAGAAAGTGATTGCATCTACTGTAGTTAATGAGGAAACAGACCAGCAGGAGGCTGGAGGCAAACCACAGGCAACAGGTAAGTAGGGAGACAGAAGTAAGGAGAGGTTGAAGTTTCCACCAGCCCACATCGGACACAGGGGACATGACTGATTGTGTTTGTTATAGAACAATTAAACTATGTTCATTGCGATTGCCTGTTGTGTTTGGGGGTTAATCTGTATCTGGTTTTGACACTATTTTCAAACTTAAACAGTTGCTAGCCCAAACAAGCTGTTCTGGAAGGATACAGGTGCTGCCCATTGGGAAAGGGCAACTTCAAATTTAACATGGCTCCCTTTGATTTACACATGTGCAATGGTCAACATGGCTGTCAGGCTCAGGATAGAAATCTGGGCCAGAAGATAAATATGGAATAAATTTAGACACTAATAGAATGGACAACAATTCACATTGTCTGCAGGGGAGGGATTGGGTTCACAGTGCAAATAAATGTTCACAGAAATTCACGAGGAAGACTTCTGGAAGCAATGGGCTGTGGGATCCACTGAGATCCTCCAACAATGCTTGTAGGTAAAACTGTATTCAGAAGCAAGGTGGTTGGAGCAGGAGAATGCCGACAGCAGGTACACCTGAGAAGTGGGCAGAAGGCAAGGGCGTTTGTTTACTTCATTATCTCCTCAAAAAAGAAAAAAGTAAAATAAAACTTCCACATTCATTTTATTCTCAGGTGGGATGATGTTGTGTGAGGTTATTTAACCATCCCTTAAACAAACAAATGGAAAGGAACAGGAGGTGCATCCCATAAACAGAAGCTGGGGAAGATTCCAGAAAGGTAATCTGCTACACTGCACCTGTTACTGGCCTGCCTGCCTCCCTCTGTGTAGATGGACCACAGGTTCAATATGGTGCACTTGCACAATATTGGTCCTAACAGAACAAAATGGTGCAGCCAATTCCACCTTTGCAGTGGGGAGGTCTGAACAACATGATCTGGTCCCTTGGAGCAAGAAGCAAGGCTATGATTATTTGACCTCAAGATTTCATGGACACAGCCAATGCTGGACTTAATTCTGCATCCCTAGGCTCTGGCTATTCTAGGCCTTGGTCCCGAGTGCTGCTGATCTCATCTCATTTTCTAGACCAAAGGCATATTCCTCTTTATGATAAAAAAAGAGTGAAATTTGTTTCTGTATCTCCTCCACAAATGTCACATCCTGTATTTAATCTGGGACAGCTTGGATGTTCTTAGGTGGGGGAAGTGGGGATCAATAAAATGATGCCACCATCCATTCCTACCAGTCAGAGCCACCCTGGGTAAGGACAGATATTATGCAGACTCCTGGCTCTTCATCAGTCAAGTCTCATCTATTCTGAACATCCCTTCTTGGCTATTACCTTTATCACAACTGTGACCATGTTCTATGCTCGGGTGGCTTAGGCCTGTTTGTAGCTGCCTGTGTCATTCAAGAATGGAATTTTCTCAGAAAGAAACCCACTCTATTCAATATGTGCTTATTGACCAACAAGTCTGATTATTGTAAGTTTGAGAATAACATCAAAAGCACAGATCCTGCCTTGTCTTCACGGAATGCTGGCAGGGGTTGCCATAGGCAGGAGTACATACACAGTGAGAGAGCCAAATGATGGGGCGTGCCCAGTGATCTTCAACAGTCAGAAAGAATGAAAGAGTGAGGTAGGGGAGATGCTTCATTCAATAAGACATTTGCTGAGCAAGTGTGAGGACCTAAGTTCAATTCAATGTCCAGGACCTACATAAAAATCTGGGTGGGATGGCATGTACTTGTCATCCTAGCTCCCAGAGCAGCAAGGAGAGAGAACCCCCATTTCCAGAGTGTCCAGGGACAGGCTCTGTGATACTCAGATGTAAGTAGAGCTTTGGCAAGAGAGAGGGAGGATGTCTACCTTTCAAAGAAGGAATGGCATCAAAAGCCCCCAGACATGGTTTCACCTAGGCAAGGGGAAGGGATTAAGAAGATATGAGGAAGTGGCAAAAATATAAAGTGGCCTACAGAGCAGGTCAGGGTCATGTGACAGGAGATGAGCCCTACCAGAGGCAAGAAGACCCAGCCTGATGCATGTGCAAAGCCCACCCTCTGTACTTTAGGTCAGAAATGCACCTTTAGGCAAGAGAGGATGCTCAAACAAACTGTGATGGAGCTGCTGGGATCCAAGAAGGATAAAGGCAGCTTGGGTCAGGACCACCAATGGAATGGTAAGAGCTTCAGGTGACTAATGTATTCTGTGATGACTTGAATGAGAGTGACCCCCTACAGGCTCAAGTGTTTGAAAACTCAGTCCCCAATTGGTGGAACTGTTTGGTGAAGATTAGGAGGTGTGACCTAGTTGGAGGCAGTGTATCACTGTAGGCATTGAGGTCTTGAAAGGCCCAAATTCCCAGTTCTCCCTCTCTCTCTCTCTCTCTTTTGCAGATTAAGATGTGAACTCTTAGCTGATCCAGCCAGCATGCTTGCTGGATCTTGATGGACCCTCTGAAACCACAAGCCTAATGAAACACTTGGTCTTGGTCTTGGTCTTGGCGGTTTATCACAACAATATAAAAGTAACAAAGATATGTTCTGAAGACAGATTTTGCTGGTTTTTCCCATGAGCTATGTCAAAGGACACTGGTATTACACTTGTGTTTGATCTGGACCAGGATGGCTTGTCACTAGAATAGAGAAGGCTGTCTGTGACATCCAGAGGGAACAGGTGTAGACATTTTACAGTGGGGAATGACTTAAATATCCATCAAAAACAATCAAGTGGACAGATTTGAAAACCCAGTATTCAGAGCTGGGTGCAGAGTTCAGTTGATGGAATGTTTGCCCAACATTCATGAAGCCCTATGTTTAATTCCCAGGATTACAAAATCAGTGAGACATGGTGACACATGCTATGCCCACTCCCTGAGGAGGTAGAGGCAGGAGGATCAGGAGTTCAAGACTATCCAAGGTCACATTGCCAAGAGCTACAAGAGATTCTGTCTCAAAAGAAAACAGTAGTTGGGGATAAGCTGGGGAATTGGCACAGTAGATAATATAAGTGTATATAGTCAAGGACTAGCCCACAGGTGAATTCACAGAGTGCCTGTAAGTTCTCTTTAGCGTGTAAGTGAGCCCAGCTAGAAAACACAGGTTGGAATGCTAACACAGTCCTGCACTGTATACTCTGAAGCTATTGGCACTTCCCATGTTTCTGATAAGCCAGAGCTTCATGGTGCAAGCTTAGGCCTGGGGAAGGGCCTGCAGAGAAGAAGCCTCCACAGAGGGATATGCCTTGCTTGTGACAGAACCCAGGCTATGCCAATGGTCCAGACTTCTCCTATTATGTTAGCAGTATTGCTGCTGCCTCTACTCAGACCTTACACACTACCTAGAACATGGAATCTGCTTGAATGAATGGGGTCCCTTGTTAACAACAGAGGTAACATGAAGGTTTAAGAGCCCGGTCAGACCTCCAGGGGTTTGGTTATGAATGGACACATGCACACAGAGAGGCTAAACACAGAATAAACTGCCATTTGCAGCTATGGTTAGAAGCTGGATCTATAGCTCATTTTAGTAGAGTGTTTTCCTAGTTTCATCCTGTAGCACTACTACATAAATTCAGGCATGGTGATGTATGCTGTGATCCCAGGCAATAGAAGCAAGAGGATCAGAAGTTCAAGGCCATTCTCAGTTACATGAGGAGTCTGAAACTAACCTTGCCTACATAGTCACTATCTCAAAAAACATTAAACAAACAAACAACACCCAAATCAATTACACTCAATTGTTAGGGGCCCAACTAACATGCACTGAAGGCATTCCCCTGCCAGCCAATTCTGGTACACCAAACTCTCAGCAATTCCCAGTTTGGTGGTGGTGGTTGGTTGATTGGGTTTTGGTTTTGAGACAAAGGTCTTATTCTGTAGCCCAGGCTGGTCTAGAACTTGAACTATCACTGCCTCAACCTCCAAGTAAGGGAATTACAGGGATGTACCACCATTCCTGGCTTTGTACTGTCTTTTGTAGGCCTCTGCTTAGCACATTAGGTAGCTCTATGCCTCACTAGACATCTGTAATGTGTGAAAAGTGATAATCAAGAGGAAAGTTGGTAATGGAGCCATTTCCCTCTTTCCATCCTTGTCCTTTTGTTTGTTTGTTTGAAACATATATCTACATGAAAATGTGTACCCTTTTGTATACTAGAAAGAAAGATGAAAAACCAAATACAATGAAAACCAACAAGAACAAAATGCTACTAACTTATAGCATGAATTTTAATTGGTATTAGTAATAAATAACCAGAGTCATATATCAGGGTAAAAGTTGAAAGATCAGAGAAGCAGAGAAGCCAGCTGCTAGAGTTCATACTTCTACAAAATCCTCAGATCAAAAAGGGATAGCTCCTGTTTCTGTCCACCTTATATTACTCTTTCCACCTAACTTTATTACTTCCTGCTTCCTTCTCCCTAGTGCTTAGATTAAAGGTGTGTGCCTCCCAAGTACTGGGTTCAACTGCATGAGATCCCAAGTGCTGGGATTAAAGGAAATTCTGAAGGGCTATCCTACCTTGCCTTGGAAAAGTTCAGCAATTCTTTCTTTTGTGCTCTTCTAGTCCAATTTGGACAGCATACTGTCAGCAGTTGAGGCAAGAACATTTTCTTGCCCAGTGGCTAACTTTTGCCACAAAGAAAGTGAACTCCATGTGGATGGAGTTCGATGCTCTGAAGATGAGCAGACATGTCTCATTGTCATAGAAAAAAAACTATACTATTAAAACATCTTAAATGCCATATTCTATAGATCTCTGAAGTGTTTGAAGATGATCTTGTCTAAAATATATCTGTTTGACCTTGAAAACTTACCTAATATAACTACAAGTTTAATTGTAATAGGTGACTACTTACTAATGTGCATTTCCTTATTATCCTAAATAGTTGATGATAATAACTTTTGAGGGCTAAAAATTTGCATTACATTGGTAAATGAGTTACATAGTTATAATGCCTTGAACGAGATTAGAAATGTAGGTAAAGTGTGTTCTAACAAAAGTAATCTTAAATTTTTATCAATGTATAAAAATCCATATTAATGTAAAAATATTTAAAACTATTAGTTGCTTTTTTGGTTTAAAAGTAGATATAGCAATCTACCTTTATTACCAACCCACACATGATACCAAAGGCTAACTCAGGGATTGGAAATCAATTCCAGGGTGAATTGAATTCAAAACCTTGCTTTAAAAAAAAACATTCTAAAGTGGGTAATGCAACCTTTCTAATCAGGGTCACGCACCTCAGCTACTTGATTTCCATATGCAAATAGCAAAAACACTTACATTCCTTCTGATGATGTATACCATGGGTTAGTGAAGATTGGACCAGCTGGAAAAAAATCTATAGAGCTGAACAAGACTTAAGTAGAAATTTATGTTCGGTGAATTATCTACTCCCAAGTTAAAAACAACCAAACTTTGCCATTTTTGGTGTGGGTGAAAAGTTGGTTCTTAAAGATGAAAATCAACCTGTGGGAAAACAAGGACCAGCACCAACACAGACTCAAGAGTAAAGCTCACCCAAGTAGCAAGGTTCACACAACCACAGAGCTTGATTTAGTCAGTGCGAATTTTTCTTTCACACTGATTTTTGTCATCTCTCTTAGCTCCAGGAGCTCCTTGATTTAGACAAATTAGACAAAAGGTGTGACTGTCTTGAAAGCAGGAGACACGTTAGCACATTGGCATTCAGCATTGTGACCTGCTTCTCGACAGACTGCTAATTAATCTTTGCACTGGCTGCGTAGATGTTCTCAAATTCCCAAACTGCCTCCCAGCAAGGCAGCTTCCATCCATCTGAAAGACCTTAACTTTATTAGTATCTGAGAAGGATTTCTACCAAGTGTCAATTTTTGCAAGGCCAACAGGAATCTTGCTTATTTCCCTTGTCTCAAGAGCAGGATACATTAATCAGGATAAATGGCATTCCCCTTATTTTGTAGTTATAATGACTGAGTTTTGAAAGATGAATTATTAATTACAGAATCTATAGTTGCTGCAAGTTGCAGCTGAGATTCAGTCACAATCCAAATGTTTTAAGGTGGCCAGGTCATTCCATCACCTGGGTAGTAAGTCCATAGACAGAGAAAGGGGGATCAGTTCAAAACTGATAGAGAAGGGTATTTTGGTGCACACCTGTGACCTCAGGCCTTCAGAGCATGAGGCAAAAGAATCAAGAGATGCAGGCTACCCTGAGATATGTAGGGAGATATTATCCCAGGATACAGACACCCAGTGAGTGAGTTACTGGATGTCTGTATACTCCGTGTATTCCCAGTGATGGTACATTGAGGGGAAGACTTTGGGGTAACTGTACCATGAGGATGGTAACCAATGAATGGAATGAGTCTCTCATAAGACGTGAAAAACAGAGCAGAGGAAGAGCTGCCTTGGCAGCAGCACTTGCTACCCTTACAGAGGATGCAAGGAAAAGTCCCAGAACCCACACTGGGGCTCACAAGTGTATGTCACTCCAACTCCAGGGATCTAAAACTCTCTAATGATCTCTGCAGGCACACACACACACACACACACACACACACACACACACACACAGATAGTGTGGCTCTATTTATATGTTTAGGAATGACCATTTGAGTTTGGGTAACCCATTAGGGGCCTGGAAGACTGATTCTCCCTCTCTGTGTAGTTACTCATTCTCACTGGTGTGTCAGCTGGTGTTGTCACTGTGTAGGTCTTGCCTATTAAGATCTCATGGGTGCAACTTCTCTGCCATGTATCCTAGGTAATGACTGCCATTTTCCCAAAGCAGTAAAATTTTTGACTATGTTCTAAACACTTAGCGTTACACCCACAGATGGTGTGGCTCTCACTCCCTCATTAAAGAAACTTCTTCTGGCATGAGCTAGAAACTATTACAGAAAGCCACAACTGGTCAGAATGCAAGAAACTGTGAAGTAACAACCACAATCAATACTTCTACAACACAACCCCAGCACCTCAGGCTCAGGGAGTGTTGCAGAAGAGGAGGAGAAAGATTGTATATGTTTAGGGTTTTGTTTTTTGTTGTTGTTTTGTTTTGTTGTTGTTGTTTGTTTGTTTTGAGAACTTCATACATGATGCAGATCCTTGGATTATACCTGCCATGCTGACATAGGGGTGGCACAGGTATATGACTCTAACAGAAACCTTTCTCCTGCCCATGCCCTTGGCAGGCACTAATGTCACATTCTTCCCTGTGTAAGCACTATTGGTCACTATGCTCCTGCAGCAAGCAGTCTCACACCACTTCTATGCACATCTCAGGAGATGGCTCAGCCTTGCTGCCCGGACTATGAAGGTCACAGCCATTCAGCTCTGCCCATACAGAAGTAAAGCTAAGGTGTTATTTATTCATCTGTTGTTAGCAAGTGCCTCCTTACCACATAGCCAGCATCTACTCTGCCTCAACATACACTTTCCTCCTCCCCCACATCAACCTCATATCGACTTACAACAAGCTAGAGTTGCAAATTCAACCTCACAGCAGGGAAGTTGGCAACTGGAAGGACAGATGACTAACCTGAGGTTGAATAGCAACACAGGTCTAGGTCAAATGGCTAACCTCAGTCTCTGGGATTCTGGAGTTTGTGTGGCTGGCCAACATTGCGTCCATCTTGTAGGAAAACTAACTCTTCATACTGACAGCGCCTCAGCATCTAGCACTTACAAATGTACCATTAGCTCTTGGAAAATTTCATACATGTATTTTGGCCATGTCCACTCCCCTCAATTCCTCCAAGACCCCATGCCTTCCTTGCTCACCCAACTTTGTGTCCCTCCCCCTGCTTTTTTAAAGTTCTATCAAGTACAATTTGTGTTACACATACTCTCTTGGTGGAGTGATCTTCCAGCAGTGTAGGTGACAAGCAGGGACCACACCCTTAAAATGTGTCTCCTGGCACATTTCCCTTGTAATATCACCTCAAGTAAGTGTGGAACTTCATGCCACCTCCCCCATCCTTGATGGGATTCTGTGGGCTTGAACTGGTGCTGGTCTTGTGTATAGTGTCCCAGTCCTTATGAATGAGGTCATATGTTCAATCTCCCTGCTGTCCAGAACCCAATTTTCAGTGAACAAATTTCTCCTCCCTTGATAAAAACAGTCCTATTTAGGCATACTATATGGTGCATCCTTAGGAAGTATGGCATGGGTGTTAAATCTACTAATAATAGTTACTTTTCTCTTACTGGGATAAAACAACTTAAGGAAGGGAGGATCTACTTTGCCTCACTAAGGAAGACATGGCAGCTTGAGGTAGCTACTCCCATCGTAGTCACAGTCAGGAAGCAGGAAGACATAAATGTTGATGCCCAACCCACCTTGTCCTTTTGAATTCCTCTAGGATGCCAGCCTGTGGACAGTGCCACCAAGATTCAGGATGTGTCTTCTCACCTCAGTTAACTCCTCATAGATACACCCAGAGGTGTGTTTCCATGGTGATTCTAAGTCCAAAGTTGACAAAGATCAACCATAGTATTTGAGATCCTACCTCTACCACATAATTAGCTTTGCCAAGGGTTAGACATGCCAGACCATACAATGAAATGATCACACTGTCTCCTATTCTGGTTTCCTTCTCTATTGTTGTGATAAAGCACTCAGAGTAAAAGCAACCTGGGAGAGAAAGGATTTATTTCATTTTCCATCTCCAGATCATAGTCCATTATTGAGGAGGTCAGGGCAGAACTACTAGTGTTACCTCTGATGGAGGAACTCATTCCACTGGCAGGGAATTCAACAGGGAATGAGGGAGAATGCTTCTTGCTCACTGGCACACAAGCTGCCTTCTATCAGCTAGCTGTCCTGTAAGTTCAGGATCACCTTCCTGGATAGGACTGCCCACAGTGGACTGGACCCTCCTGCATCAGTTCACAGTAAGACAGCCCCTACAGATGTGCCCACAGGCCAATGTGATTGAGGCAGTTCCTTAACAGACACTTCCCTCTCAAGCAACTGTTGGCCATGTCAAGATGACAAGTAAAGCTAACCAGGGCAGCCTCTCTTTATGGTGTATATGTATTGTGTACTTAAATTCTGTGGCCATGTGCTGATCTGTATGTGCTGTTCACCAGAATAAGCAGCCTTCTTGTTCATCCCAAACTCTCTGTGTATATTTCATGATGTGTAAACTTTCTGTAAAAAAACAAAACAAAACAACAACAAAACACTTCTACAAAGACCAAAAGCACACGGGTATGGTCAGGCACGATGGGGTGTGCTTGAAATCCCACCAGTAGGGAGGAGACAGGCAAATCCCCAAGAGCTCCAACTACTCAGCCAGACTAACCTACTCAAAGAGATCTAGGCCAGGGGGAGAACCTTTTTTTTTTTTTAAAGGTGCACAGCCCAGGACCTGCACCTGAGGCTGACCTCTAGACTCCACTTGCATGGGTATATACATTAACCTGTATACACAACACACACACACACACATACACACACCTTCAGTGCTTTAAACAGATACCTGGGAGGAGGCTCCAATACTGCTGCTATGGATTCCAGGCATTAATCTATACCTGACTGAACTTTGCAAGCCACATGGGGGTGGTGACAAGAACCAGCTTTGCCTCTTAGTTCCCTTGCTCACACCTGAATGGTCCCTCAACTCAGCTGGTAACTCTGTGAGATTTAGCTCAGGCACTTCTTGCTGAAATTAGCCTCAGGAGATCTGAGCCAAGAGTTCTGGCTGAGAGCTCACAACAGCAAAATCCCCTTTGTTCCCCCGAGGCCTACAAGCCAGGAGACAAGAGGGCATTTGGTCCCAGCTCCAGCCCCTTCACATCCTTTTGGGTGGGAACAACATTGCTAGACTAGTGAGAAGGGTCAGAATGGTGCTGCCAGGAGAGGTCATAAATAGCTAAGGACAGTCCAGAGGATTGCCTCTTCCAAAAGGCCTGGAGTGAGGGGTAGCAGGACTGGTGAAGATGGGGGTGGCTAAGCTAGGGCTCAGTGTGGAAGGACAGGCTGGTGATTTATAGTCTTTCAGGGGCTTTGCATTCTTCTTGGAATTTCTTCTGCCAAGTTTTTGTTTCATATTGGGCCTTTTCTCTTTTGGGTAAAAAATATCTCAGGGCTGGCCCAGGCCCTGGAAGCCATGGGGTCTCCTACATCAACACTGCCACCTGCTGTTAGGAACAAAGCTGGTGATTTCTCCTAGCAAATTCTCTGTGGGGTTCATGAGGCCGTTCAGATTCCCTGTAAAGGGAAAAGGGTTCCTTCTGTAAGGAATAAGCCCCACTATGCTGAACAAAGCCAAAGGAGAGGGCAGGGATTCATGGGAAGTGTTTGGAGGGTTGAAAAGCAAAGCGTGACCCAAAGTAGCCAACCCTGAGTTTGCTCTGCCAGAAATAGTTAAACAGAGGTCCTAGTGAGAGACATGAGAAGTGTGTGTGTGGGTTGGGAGGATCCCCAGGGTGAGGGGGATCCCCAGACGGGGATGTTTGATGGAGTGATGTCCCATAGTGAAGTCACTCCCACAGGTACAACTTCCAAGCTAGGGACTTCTGAGCTCTGCTTGTCTAACTTCGACATGGGGATAATGAACTCTACCCTTGTCTTCTCTTTTGACCCTATGACAGGTCACTGGACATCAAGGCCATCATTGACTTTACCTGGCCAATGAATTCAAATACACAACCCACTGGTTTCCTGAAAACACTAGGAACCATAGTATTCCTAAGCATTCAACCTCAAGGCCTGGGTCCAGTTTGTCTGCTCTCTCACGAAAGAATTCTATCATTATTCTTTTAATTCACCCTAACTTTTAACGAAGATGGGAGTTGAAATTGATGACTGAGGAAGTTCTTACCTTAGAACAGGGGTTCTCAACCTTCTTAAGGCTGCACCCCTTTATATAGTTCTTCAAGTTGTGGTAAGCCCAATCATAAAGTCATTTTTGTTGCTATCTAACAACTGTAATTTTGCTACTGTCATGAATCATATTGCAAATATCTAATATGTAGGGTATCCGATATGTGACTCCCTAAAGTGGTCACAACCCATAGGTTGAGAACCACTTAGAAAATAAGAGCAATAACAAAATGGTGCACTATACAGGTGGTTATAGAAATACATTCAATGTGTTCATTTCTGTTTTCTAGTCCTGTTTGTTACCAACTTACAAGATGTAGAATTGGCTATGGTGTGAGCATCCAGGCATACATACCTGTGAGGAATTTGGGCATGCCTGTGTTGCCTGGGTTAACTGGGGTGGAAGGACCCACAATAAAGGTGGGTAGCATCTTTCCCCAGACTGGGATATTAGACTATATGAAAGGGAGATGATCACAAGCATTCATTGATGGCAGCGTCCAGCCTGGATTCATGTGTCCAGTTGCCTCAAACATAGACTGCCTTGACTTCTCTGACATGATGGACTGTACCCTTGAACATTGAGCTGAGATAACACCACCCCCTTACCTTCAGTTGCTTTTGACAGATTATTTTATCACAGGAACGTCATAAGAAATGAAGCTCAGCTTTTATTTAGAACCTGATTATGGGGGAGGAGGTCATCCATTCAGTAAGTATCACTAATCCCTAAAGATACAAGTTTGAAGACAGAGGTAGTGTGGGGTCTATGAAAGCTGGCAGCCATCACTGTGCCTCAATTAAGAATCTGGAGTAGAATTAAAGCATTGGCTACTTTTGCTGTGAGAAAAGGCACATAGACCAAAGGCAACTTAAGGAGAAATTTATAAAGATGGGGAGGCATGGCTTCAGGATCAGGAAGCTGAGAGATCCCATCTCAAGCATCTTCACACAGAGGAAGAAGTGACAGTGGACTAGAAGTGATGTGAAATACTATCAAAGCCAGATCAAATGACATGTTTCTTCCAGCAAGACTGCACCTCAAGGTTCTAGAACCTTCTGAAACAGCACCATAGGTCCTTGACCTCCATTCCCAACCCTGATGGCTTCAAGCTCTATACCTCTGTAATCATCCACTTTCCTATACAGGAGAGACATAGCTTTCTTTGCTGAAGGTTGAGATTCTGAGGTCTGCAGGCTCCAATATATTGTGTGTTACAGCTGTCCTCTCTTTTCAGAAGGGCATATATAAAAGATGAGCATAGGAATAAACAGTAGTAGTCCCATGGCAACAGCTGCACTTTCAACTGTCTCTTCAAGGTGTTTTTGTCACATCCCCCAGTGTCTGCTTGCCCTTCACACTTAGACATGGAGCCAGAGCTCAGTGACTGTTAAGTCTCCCGGGCTCCTCTGTGTTTCCCTGAGTCATCTGGACTGGATGCCACATAGAGATTTAATTTGACCCCACCCCCCTTTCCTATATTCCTTCCATGGCCCTGTTCACTCATTTCCTGATATTGCTTACTACATTTGTTCATAATTGGCCTCTGGGCTGAAGCCTGTAACACAAATACCAAAAGACCAAATCAAGATTTAAAAAAAAAAAAAAAAGAGCAAAATATTCCCATTTCAGATGGAGGAACAGATGGGGCTCTTGGCACATCCAAGGGTTTAAACTGACCCTGGGCATCAAGCTAGTGAAGACAGACGAGCAACACTAAAGAGACTTGCTTTCCCTTGCAGCTTGCATTGGGGTTCTGGAGTTCTCTTCTTGGAGCCCTATGAAGCGAGAGAGAAACAGCAGCTCTGCAGATGCTCTTGGACCTGAAAGACTGCAGTAGGTACAGACAAGCCTGGATACACTCTGCTCTCTGTGCCTGGGGTCCTTCAAGCTAGGGTAGCTCCACTCTTCTGCTTCATCAATGGATGCTGGGAAGGCAACCACCTGCCCCTCATCACTACTGCATGGTAAATGCACCGTGCAGGGTCTTGCACATAATAGATACTCAATAAACTTGGCTTCCTTTGTTTTCTTGATACTTGGCCAATACTGTGAATCTCTTGGAAGCTCTCTGATCACAACTTTCTCTTTTCCCTGCTGATGAAATGAGGGTCAAGTAGGCATCTCTGACCCTCTCTTGGATAACATATAGAAGATAAACTCGTTTATAGACAGGACAAGTACAGTCAGCACCTGAGACTGGACTATCTTATTTCAAATAGGTTTTTGAGCTCTGCCAATCTTCAAAACATGGCCATCTTGAGCAACTTCTCCACACACACCATGAAGCTGTTCAGTTATCAGAACACACTCTGCTCTCCCTGTCTATCCATTTTCACCTACTCTATGAACTTGTGATTGGTGGTGGGAAATGTTTGTTTTAATAATTTAGGGGAAAGAAAACTGCTTCATACAAATCAAACTCTCTGTGCCTGTGACTAAAAATGGTGTGAACTGGGAGCCACTCAACGAGTTATAAATGCTGAAGTGAAGAAGACTGGAAGTGCATTCTGGGATTTCATAGTAAAAGTATTTATTTTTCAGGAAGATTATGGCAGGATAAAAGGTATGAAGGGATATGAAGGAAAGCTGACAGCAGCAGGTGAAGGGTGTGCTGAGCCCTCTGGATGTTTTTCTAGCCACCCTTGCTTCCTGTGATAGGAATCTCATCACCTACAGGAGCCACCCCTGCTCCACTTCTTGGAGTGCCTTTGTCCTGACCTCGCTCCACTTTTTCCTCACTAACCTTTAGGTGCTGCCCCTAACTCTCCGACTCATCACCCAGCACCTGTCCCAGATTGTACCTCAGATGTTTGGCACACAGGATGGGCTCCGAGTATGTTTTATTGTAGTGAATACTTTTCTAGTGCCTGATAAAAGAGATGCAAGGATGGCATGTTTATTCTCACTCACAGCCAGAGGGATCATCACAGAAAGGAAGTCACAGGTGTAGGGAAGGCGCCAGTTGTGGTAGATGGAGCGTGGGGCAGCTGGTCAAGTGGCATCCATGTCCAGAAGGAGAGAGACATGAATGTTGATGCTTAGTTCATCTTCTCCTTTTATTTAATTCAGGACCCCAGCCCACAAGATACTGCCACAACATTCAGGTGCATTCTTCCCTCCTCAGTCAAACCTCTCTGGAAATACTCTCACAGAAATGGAAATACCCATTCTTGTATTTCCATGATAAATCTAAACCTAATCAGGTTGACAATGAAGATTAATCACCGCAGTCATCAAGGATAAGATTAAATCTTAGTATCTAAAAGTCTATGATTTATTCACACTCCATGTGGCTCCATACGTCTATAAGCAAGGGTTAAAGAGTCAGGCTAGAAAAAAGGGATAACTAGTCAATCCTGCAAAGAGCACTAAAGCAGAGGCTATACCCCCCTCCATCTGAATGGGAGTCACATCTTGAAACTGAATCCTTCCCTTGACTTAGGTGTCACTAGTGATGAGAGAGTCCAGCTCAAGTCAGATGAACAAATGGAGATGCCCAGAATAGAAGAGAGTACCTTAACTGTGTTCCCATCACAACCCAAGGGGAGTCCTAAAGAAAGTGCTGAGTGACCCAAGGGCACACCTTCTAAAGCTCAGATGCTTGCCCATTAACAAGACAGGCTCATTCGGACCTCTGATCATCTGGGTAATTCCTGAAGCCCCAATTATTTGAGAAAAGTCTTCAGCGCAGAAGATGAATTGTAGAGAAAGAACACAGAGGAAGGAAAGTGCCCTGTTCTGATATGAAGTATCCACAAAGGTTCATGATTGAAGGTTTGGTCTCCAAGCAGGGGAAATAAATCTGGGAGGTCCTGAGTGGTCAGTGGGTTAATCCCTTAGTGATTTTTGTGATTGGACTATATTGTGGGAGGCAGTGGGAACCAGGAGGCAGGACCTGGCTGGAGGAGGCAGTTCACTGTGGGTGTGCCCTGGAATGACATACTCTGTCCCCAGCTTCCCAAATCTTACTGTCTGCTTCCTGGCTTCCAGTGAAGGTAGCAGCTCTGCTCCTCTAAACACATCTATTGACACAGAAACAAAGAAGCCAGTCAAGCACAGACTGAGACAGAGGCCAAATCAAAATTTCCTTTTAAACAGTGGGATGAGCTTGTACCTGTAATGGGTAGCAGCACATACTCACTGGGGGAAAAAGAATACACGGGAGAAAATTAGGAAGCCTCCATTTGACTCAGGCTGGTTGTGACTCAGTGGTAGAGCCTGTGTGAGCACACTCATAACCTTAGCTTCAATTCCCAGCACCTCAATACACACATTATGCACATGTGCTTATATATTTATATTTAATATCATCAAGTATAGAGTGTGAGTCATGCTTTACATAAATGATATATGTGTGGGAATTGCCATCTGAGCTCTAGACTCATATATTTTAAAATCCCAAATTCTGAGCTCAAAGTAATTACATGAAGGATTTGAGGAGGATCTAAGTGGAAAAGTATGACAAAGGTCTGTAGTTTTTACTGTTTTTCATTAGTGCATTTCATAACATTTTTTACTTATGTGTTGCACATGTGTGTTCATGTAACACGCATGCACACATATGTAAAAGTGAGAGGATAACTTGCAGGAGTTGGTTCTAGCCTTCTATCATGTGGGTTCCAGGGAGTGAAGCCAGCTCTTCAGATTTAGTGGCAATACCTGTACTCACTGAGCCATCCTACTAGAAAAATTAGTCTTGCTTTTTTTTTTTAATGCACACTGGATATTACAATGGAAAACAAACCACTGGTCTCTTTATACACCTCTTCCCATGTCTTGACCCACCCTTCCTTCTGCCATTCTTCAGCTAGGCATCTTCATGGATGTATTTTTGTGAGGGATGCTGTAAAGTAGGGATGAAAATGCAAAGATTCCAAGGCCTTAGAGAAGTGATCTTAACCTTCCTAATTATCTAACCCTTTGATACAGTTCCTCATGTTGTGGTGACCCACAACCATAAAATTACTTTCATACCTACTTCATAACTGTAATTTTGCTACTGTTATGAATCATGATGTTAATATCTGTTTTCTGATGGTCTTAGGTGATTCGATTCCCAAAGTGTTCGAAACCCACAAGGTGAGAAGCACTGATCTAGAGTCACCAACTCTCATCCAAAGGGGATGTGTTCCAAGACCCTCTAGGGGATGCCACGAACAACACCAACCCCAAGTTCATATGCTCTGTTTTTTCTTATATACACAAACCTATGACAAAGTTTACCTTATAAGCAAAATACAGCATGAGATTATCAACTGTAACAAAATCAATAATTATGAAAGTGCACTGTAATAAGTTTGATAGCACCACACCTGTGTGCCTGAAGCTCTTTATTTAGTAAAGCAAAGGGCATCTGAACTCAGTACTGATGACACCTAATAGCCAATGTGATCACTAAGATGCTGGCCCTGTGACTGACAAGCAGGCAATGACCATAGCATGAATACACTAGTCCATGACTCACACCCCAAGAGGGATGGTGTGGACTTCAATGCGTTCATCAACATGGAATACAATGTAAAGCTTCCTATATCACTTATATCTAGAATTTCCAGACTTAAGTTGATTACAAGCTGAATAATTAAAGCCACTTATCATGGAGGGGGATATTCTTCACCTGTGATAACAAAATTAAGACACTCAGGGGCATGGCTATTGTGTTTGAAGTTATCAGACAGGGTCCACTCAACAGGGACAGTGTTTGTCCTCTGGATCCACATTAGCACAGTCCTTACTAGTAGCTGCCTCCTCCCTCTCCACTGGAATCTGGACTGTGTTGGGAGAAAGACCTGTGCAGATGCAGACCACACAGAAGCATGGACATTCTGTCTGACTGCCACTCTGCTCACCAGGCCAGCATAGTCATAAAAGGCACCCAGTACTCATCAGGAACTCAGCTGAGAACTGTTTATTTAGACAAAGAAGGCAAGTGTAACACTGCCTGGTCAAGTATATATGAGATGTAAGGATTGCTGTTGCTGCCCTTAAGGATCTAAAGGATATATTTTAAACCCCCTAGGAAATACCAAATGGAGATGAATTAAAATACTAGCGCCTAGGAGCAGAAATCATCACTTGGGCAAGGGGTTAGAAAAGGCTTCATGGAGAAAATAACTCGTATCAAGCTACAATGATTTAGTGACTTCAGTCACACCCTCATGTGTTATTGTGGGATGTTTGGGTCTTTCACGATCCTGTTCCATGACTCCCACTGCTGCTGTGTTCCCTCTAAGTATTTGCCCTAATGCTGAGAGCACCATTGCACACAGAGAGCTAGGTCTATTGTCCTCGATGGGAGTTCCAACCCACTACTGAACCTGTGGTCATTGGTCAGTATCTACTGGGAAACCTTGCAGAAGGAGCTAAGTGTATGCTTGCCTCAGATGTGCAGCACATCTCCGATCATCATCCTTGCTGCTGGTGACTGAGGCATCCTAGGCTGTTCCGTGGCTTGCTGTCTGTAAGCCTAAACAAGGACTGGCTGCATGGTGCACAGGCTCTCTGTCCTTTCAAACGCTGCCTGGCTTCCTCACTGGTCTCATAAAGTGCTGTACTGTCAACAGCTAAGTAATAGCTTTTGCCATCTGTCATTTTAAAGAGCAATTCTCAAACTGAGATCCAGTCTCTGTGAAAGTAATGATGCTTCTCTTAACTCAAGGCCAGCCCTTTCTAGGGACTTTCTCTCACCTCTTGTGGGCCATGGATGCTAATCTAACCTTGATGCATCAGCTTTAGAGGTAAAAAACAAACTACAAGCCAGGGTCTCACGGCAACACATGGATGATCTTGGCCCTCAGCAGCAGAGGCAAGGTGAGTGTTTGTTTATTTGTGTTAGGGAGCATTTTTCCTAATGCCTGGGAAGAGACGGGTTTATTTTTCCACTCCCATTCACACCAGCTGCTGTGAAGCTGCAATAAAGGCTCTGGGCGCAGTGCTCTGGCCATAGATCATGGAGAGGCCCAGCTGCAGATGGATATGGCAGCTGGTCCAGAGAGGTACTGTGGTCGCCTTCCCCCACCCCAACACAGCCAGGCTTGGGACACAGGGAGCAGCAGCTCACTGACTCCCTCACATCCCTCTCCAGATTTATGAAGCAGGAAGCAGCCAGCCAAAAACACAAAGCAGGAATGATCCAACTGTTTGCTTCTTTTTTTTTTCTTTTTTTCTTTCTTTCTTAAAGCCAACATACACCTAGTTAATCCTCAGCCATTAGCCAAGAGAGAAAGCCTTTTGGCTACAGCTGTCTAGAAACCAGATGTTTGGACCTGAAGGCCACCGTTGTGAAGATGTCCTTAGGGCTGTCCAGTGCTCAGAGTCTCCTACCCCTGTGGACTATGAGGAGTGGAAGACATAGCTGACATTGCAGCGACCCCTGGGAACCAGGCACACAGCACATTGATTCAGGCTTATCTAATCACCAACAGCTCTTTGAGCCTCACAGTCAGGAGATCTGGGCATCCATTGCCTGTAAACATAATGGCATGTCTCTCACCAGCAAGGGACAGGCCTGTATGTGGAGATGGCTATAAACTTGAGCCCTTCCAGAGGTACCATCAACCATTGTGTCCCCATGCTTAATAGAGGTTCTATGGGCTTTCTCCATCACTTACTCCTTGTGCAGACTGTAAAATCTCAGATGAAGTTACAGACTGTCACACCCCTTTGCTTTCTCCGCCTCCCCCATGATTCTCACCTCTACCTCTCATTGTATGTGGAGGAAAACTGAAGGCCTAATGTCCAAAGAGTTGTTGGCATACAGCTTAAGGTAGGGCTGGAACCATAGCATACCCTCCATTATGTCTACACATGTGATACAGATGTTCCTCTTGCCGTTGCTGCACACTAAGAGTGAGATGTGCTTCTTTCTCGTGGCCCCTACCTGTTCTTATGGACATGGCCATAGGCTTGCCTTGGTTAACTACTCAAAGAAGGGGCGGTGAGAGAACAGATCAATGCAGTTCTTTAAGAGGAAGGAGAAGAGATGGCACAAGGCTTAGTCAGAGTTCTACAGATGCAAACACAAAGACAAACCTGATTCCAGTTACCAAATCCCATAGAAAGGCCTGGCATGGTAGTTAAGTGTTTTACTGCCCAGAGGAGGAGGAGACAGAAGAAGCTCTGGAGCTCTGTATCTCACCTCTCACTGCTCAGCTAGGTTAGCTCTGCAATTTCCAAGCCAGTGAAAGAAACCCTGAACCCCATAAAGAAGTGTGGTGACTGAGGAAACACCCACAGTTATTCTCTAGCACCTCTCTCTCTCTCTCTCTCTCTCTCTCACACACACACACACACACACACACACACACACACACACACACACACATCCACATACTCAAGCCCCTGCACAAACATAAAAAATTAGAAAATGAATTTTGGGGATCAGACTGAGACATTGAAATTGTTACGTGATCTTGTGGTTTTGGTTGGATATCTAAGAGGAATCAGGAATCGGGTACTGTTAACACAGTCTGCCCTCAGTACCCATGAGACTTGTGCAACTCAAATGGGAAACATTCACAAAACATGCATCTGTGCCGAACATGTCTGACTTACATCTCACGTTGTCCCCAGTGTCACACCACACATAGCGCAGTTATTTCATGGCATGCATCTAGGAGAGGGTTTAAAGCATGCATGGGCATAGACTTAGGTGTAAATACCACCTGGTTTTATCAAGAGACTTAGGTGTCATTAGATTGTGATATCACAGAAGATCCTGAAACCAATTCCCTGCAGATGAAAAGTTCTGATATACTTTAGAGGAAGAATTCTCAATTTCTGCTGCTTCCTCAATGCCTGGTGTTTGAGTCTAATGGGAGAAAGAGCCTCATCCAGGCATGGGTGGTGCAGTTAGCTGTGCACTAGGAAGTCTGGTCTGTCTTGGAGAGGAGGTTGGTACTCTTTAGTGTTTGATCGTCATTTATTGACTTACATGAATCTCCCTCTTCCAATAAGACGACTGTATTGAGTGTGGGTGCTTGTAGAAATAATGTCAGAGACAAACAAGAGGGTCCCCTTGACCAAAACAGAGCCATGATACCCTGGAAGACAAAATAACTAATAAACCAGTGTTCTCTTATTTACAAAATGAATATATGATATCTCCACAATGAGTTGTAGATATTTCTGTTGCAAAGCTTGGAACACTGAGCCAGGTATATAAGTGTTGACACAGAGCTAGTTGTTGGACATTCTCATATGACAGCAGATCAACCTCAGGAGTGGTCAGAATGTGGTCTGATTCAAACATGCTGATCTGAAGCTAGGGTTCTCTGTGCACCTGCCAGGGTTGAGATGCACGTCAACTGTGATGGAGGCCATTGTTAAGCAATCAGTTTCTCTTCATTTGTCCTGGATTAGAACCAGCCATTCACCCATTGCATTCAATAAATCAAGAATATCTTTCACGGAGGTCAACTGTCTCATCCTCCTGTGTTCAAGGAGTTTTATGTTGTTGGATGTTGGATCTAAAAATAACATTCTATAGACAAACCAAGCTATTGAAAAATAACTTGGCCACTTCAGAATGGAGTCAAAAATGTTTCTCTAATGTGACACACCTGTTGTTTTCTCAAAGCACTGCAGCAATGGCTTCTCCATAATGGCCAGGTATTTTCATCTTTAGGAGCCAAGAAGTGAATACCTTTCAGTTCAACTCTGTGTCTCAGTCTCTGCAATATTGCTTTGGCCTTGTGTGCAGACAGCTCAATGGGGACCAGAGAGATGGTTAAATGATTAAGAACACTTATTGCTCTTTCCAAGGAACTGAGTTTGGATCCCACCACCTGTGTCAGGTGACTTGCAATACCTGTAACTCTGGTCTAAGGGAGCTGATGCCTCTGGCCTCTATGGGCCCCTGAACTCATGTGCACATACCTACATACAAAAATACACACTTAAGTTGAAAAGAAAAAGTGAATTGCTAAGAAAAACAAAAAGAAGGAAAGCTCTATGTGCTCTATGTGTAGTGGAAGTGGAGAACCACTGAACAAGAGAGTTGTATGCCCTTCATTTGAAGATGCGACTCCTGCCATCCACGTTTACTCCAGAGCCACACTTTGATGGCTAGAGTCTAGTTTGGATGAGCTCAAAAGTTTTTGAAACTTGTTAAAATTCTAAAAGTGTTTTAAGCTTGACTTCCCATCATGTTCTGCTCAGGGCATTGGGATTTTAGAAGGAGCTCATTCAACATTTCCATAGTTGGAACAAATCAAGATCAAAGAATCTTAACATGTGATGTTTTCATTGTTGCCAGTGATGGCACTGGGCATCGGACCGGGCCTTTTATATACACTTGGCACTTGTCCTGCTACCAAGCCATGCACTCAACCTGTGAATTCTGAGAAGTTTGTCTCAGACTTCTAGTAAAATTGTGGCATACCTGAATGTGGAAGCCCTCACAATTCTAGCATACTTGGGAAAGTGCTGCACAGCTCACTAAAGGGAGTCCCCAGTCTCCAGACCAATGGCTTGCCACCACGGGCAGCCCTTGACTGCAGATCCTGCCCAGCCATGCTTAATTTGTTGGAGTTTGCTGTTCCTTATAGAATCAGGCAGCAGCTACTAAAGTTCGCACTGTTCCAGCAACAATGGGCAAGTGATTACTTCTACCAGGATGCAGAAGTATTGAGACCATAGAAGAACTGCCTGCTTTCAGTAGACTCACTCCAGGGGGCACTTGTTTCTATGTCCCAGGAGGGCATCCTAAGAGGGAGGCTCAAAGATAGGACAAAGAGGGAACTCTCCACTAGATACTCTACTGCTTCTGCTCTAGAGATCCTTTGGGGACACCCACATTTTATGTGGAGACTCCTTTATTCACCCATTGGCTCCAACCACCAGCTCTATGTGCAGAGAAGAGAACCTGCTTTTAAAGGCAAATGACTCTGTGATCATTAACCAATACCTAATAAAGTGTGGCCTTTAAATGGGCTGTGGAGAACAGATGTTTCTAGGTCTTAATGGAAAAGAATTATGTCCCATCATGCTTCAGAGGCTGACCTCCTCCCTTGCATGTGTTAGAACCCAGCTAGGTATCCTCTGGGTGTTTGGCTATGATCGATGAGAATGGTTGCTGGTTGCCTTAAGTCAGATCCGGTGTTTGCACAGGTAAACATCACTCTCACAGATGCACACCTGTGTCAAGCACACACACGTGGCTCTGAGCTGCCTGCTGGCAATGTTTGGACAGAAGTTCCATGGGTGACTTTCAAAAGAAACTAACCTCTCTGTGACCTTGGGGAGCCCAACTAAGATAAGAACACTGGCACAGGGGGACCGAGAGAATAAAGAACATGATTCATGAAACCATTCATGTCTGTGTTCCACTCGTGAGCTGCCCCACACCCTGGAAAGCCATTTATGTTGAATGTCCATTTCCTCTTCCATAACAGCTAAACAGGATGGCCTGGATGTTTATAAGCAGAGCTTCAAACAAAAACTGATATGTTGCTCTGTAGTTTAAAAGGACCCCTTTGCTTTGTTTCCACCTGTGTGCGCACATGCACAAATGCCATGTGCGCATGCATGCATACACACATGCACCAGAGGACATAAGGTCTCCCACTCTATAACTCTCCTCTAAATACCCTTGTGACAGGATAGTTTACTGGACACAATGGACTCTGGCTGGCCTTGCTGGCCAGCAAGCCTGTAGTGTCCACCTGTCTCCACTCATCATGTGGGTGCTGAAGAACTGGACTCAGGTGTTTGTGCCTGTATAGCAAGCACTCTTATCAACTAACTCATTTCTTTAGGTGTCCCAAATACCATTTTTGCAGCAGGCAAACCCTGAGACTTAAAAAACAAACAAGAATTGTGTCTTCATCTGTGGCCACCCCCTAACCTGTTCCCATTGCATGAGACCTTGCCTCTCTGGGGTCCCCTCTTGGGTTACTATCCACTTCATGACAGTTACCCAGATGGATTCTTCCCCGTGCTCAGGTGTTCTGGTCCTGGGACAAGGCAGCAGTGCCTCTGAGCCATGCAAGAGACTTCTAATTGAGCAGCTTGGGTGGCACAGCTGCCTTCAGCTGAATCAGGCTGTAAGCAGATAATGTTCAGACTCAGAGGGAAGATAGTCCTTCTGAGGACATCAGCCCTCTCCCTACCATGTGGCCTCTGGTCTTGGTCCAGACTGATCCCATGAACATGTGCAGGATATCTCACACATAGTTCCTGACCAGCAGCAACAAGCTGGAACTCCTTATACCAGGGTTTAGTAATGCACACATGGGCACTAACTAGCAAGGCCTGTGCCTCCCTCCTGCTGATTCACTCTGTCGATTTGCTTCTGGTTCCTTTGCTACCCATCATAATGCTTGTGACTGCAGGGACTTAGAACAAGCCACCTGGCCAGATATGGTGCTACAAAAGTTCCTTCTCTCCAGATATTGTCACTAGATGCAATTTAAAGGATAAGGTTTTGTGTGTGTGTGGGGGGGGGGGGATGTTCTTTGTTGTTGTTTTGTTTGTTTTGTTTTTTGTTTCTGATTTCAGGGTATACAGTTCATTGTGGTGGAGAAGGTGTGGCAGCTTGAATGTATTTTGTTCCCATAAGCTCACAGGGACTAGCACTATTTAGAGGTGTGACCTTGTTGGAGGACGTGTGATCTTTTTGGAGGAGAGTAGATGACATATGTGTGCCCATAATCCAGACTCTGAGGCTGGGGGCACACCTTTAGTATGGGCCACAGCTTCTTTTGGAAGAGTGTTACTGTAGGAGTGGGCTTTGTCATCTTTTCCCCAAGCTTCACTCAGTGTGACAAGTAGTTGACTTCCCGCTGCCTGCAAGATGCAGGATACTTGGCTATTTCTTCAGTACCATGCCTGCCATATGCTGCCATGCTCCCTGCTATGACAGACTGAACCTCTGAACTTTAAATGAGCCACCATAATTAAATGTTTCCTTTATAAGAGTCATGGTCATGGCGTCTCTTCACAGCAAACTAAGACAGAAAGCATGATGGCAGATGACTCCATGATGGCTGGTGTCTGTGGCACCAAGTTAAATTGAGAGAGGAGGGATATTATTTGGAAAATGGGCTAGGCTGTAAACCTCTAAGCCTGTCCACCTCCCTCAGGTTCCACAGCCTCCTAAAGAACACACCAGCTGGGGACCAAGGGCTCAATCACATGAACGTGTGCAGGATATCTCACACTCAAACTAAAACTATTTCTCTAAAATGAGGTCACTCATGTCCTTTGACTAGACCCACCATGGCATCTGAGCACATGTCACCCTTCCTGGCTCTAGAAAACCAGTCACCCAGGGTAGGGCCTTCTGTCCATCATATAACAGCTCTAAACTTGGCCTGAGGATCACACTCAGTATTGTGGGGCATGACATTCTGGATCTACATGGGTGTGTTTGCCCATAAATATAAATAGCCCAAACTTCAATCCTAATGACTCCTTCAAGCTCCCACTGAGCTGTTTGATTCACCTCCTACACACAGGTGCAGTTCTGGACTCCATCCGTCATGATGAAGCCCAGACAGGGAAGGACAATATTTCTCAAGCATCCTGATTATGGCAAGGATATGACCTGAACTAATAATAGCATACAACATAGGGGGGTGGGGAGCAGGCACTGTGCACATTCAATTTTAAACATTTTTGCATGTATTTAAAATATACATCAGCAATGAAAATGCATAGAGCACACCGCTGAACCAAAGCTTGCCAGCCAGCTGTGGTCACATTTCAGCCTCCCCTTGGCCTCAGATGGCACAGACTTAGGAATACCTTGGTCCTGTGACTTGAGAGCTAAGAAGATTCTCTGGATGTATAATTCCTTGAGAAATAACAGCTTGTCAGTGCCTCCCAAAGCCCCAGAGCTAACAGAGATCCTCAAAATTCCTCCCACAGAGAAAGCCTTGTATTGGCCCACAGTCCCATCCCTCTGTGAGCTGCTACTTTGCCCTGCCTTAGGTTAGATACAGTGGGTCCTGGAGCCTGAGCTAGAAGATGATCTGTGAATGCAGATCATTAACTCAGACATAAGGCTGCAAACGTCACAAGTAGTCCATATGCAGGTGGGCCCTGGCTCCTGACCTCTAGCCCCCACTTTCCTCTCTAGGATGTGGGAATCAGGTGCTAACATCATCTCTGCATGTCCTGCTCCAATCCTGAAACAAAAAGAAACCAGCATTTTATGATGTGAAGTGCCTGGGCTTTAAAGGATATACTAATCCTGAAAATAGAAAAACTAGTTTCTAGTGCCTTAAACTGTCTGTGGAGGCTCACTATCTTCATGTTACTCAACTCCTTTGGCATCTGGGAGGCTGCTTCAGAGCAGTGATGCCTTCACCTGCAGGTCAGGAAGCAAGTGAAGCCAGGACTGAGGTCTAGCCTGGCAGTCCTGAACATCCCAGGCTCACTGGTGACAGAAGCCCTGAGGGTGGTCACAATGCCAGTATCGACACAGAAACTAAGCAGGAAGTCCACTGGGTGTATCAGTGGCCAGGAGTGATAAAGACTCCCAGGCTGCAGCAGGACAACAGGAAGGGTGATGGAGATGTGGACACATTGAAGCTGTGGTAGAACCAGTTATACACATAACTTCCACAGAGATCAGAAAGCTGTCTTTGTAGATGTCAGAAGATCTCTGGGGACCCTGACCATGATGTTCCGGAGGAGCCCAGGATACTTACAAGAATGGGTTCATCGGCTCTTAGAAGTTGAACACCATCTTGGTATCATTTGGGGACCTGGCATTTTGCCAACCATGTTCCTAATCTGTACCAAGCGTCTAGAATTCAGGGACCATCAATTCACTTTCCATGGAAGAACACAGAACGTCAGTTCAAACACACTGTGGGTGAACTTGGGACAGAGCCAAGCTTGCAGCACAAACCAGATCATACCTAAGCTTTGCGCTCCTCAAACCCCTACATGTATAAAGAAGAAGTAAAACTCCTATATGGATAAACAGAAACACTCCTGTGGCAGAATATTAATTCACTCCTCAATTTATAGGAAACAAAAGCAGACAATATACTACTAACACAACATAGGAAACCTAAGTGGCATAATTAAAACTAGGGTCTTAGCTAGCTGATACACGCCTGACTCAGTGACACAAAAATGGACATCACATCAAAATGCAGCCCTGAAACCTGACTTTAAGTTAAACCACAGGAAAAACTCTATTAACTACACAGAGTATATAGCCATGGCATACAGAACTATGATACCAAATTATAAAGCAAAAGGAACCTTCAAAAACTCTCATGAGAAATTTTAAGAGTCTTCCACTTAACACTTCTTTGGTCAGAAAGTGGATAACAAAATCTCCATTCTGATACTGCACAGTATCTAGACAAAACTCACAACGAAATTATGAGACGCCACGACGAATAAAATCTAAGTGTAAGAACTGGGGGGGGGGGACTCCCTTCCTTGTTACTTTAGTAAGAGAGTGTAAATGCAAACACCTGGTGTCTTTTCTGTTACTGTGACTGAATGCTGCAGCAGAAGCAACATAAAAGAACAAAAGTTCATATATGGACTTACTGTTCCTGCAGAATGGTGGCTGGAGCAGGAAACTGGTTAATCACACTTTGAAGACACACCAAGGAACTGAAGGAACGAACAGGAAGTGGGTGGAGCTATAAATTCAAAGGCCACCACTAATGCTTGCACTTCCTCCTGCAAGGCTTCAGGTCCTAAAAGTTCTGTGACCTTCCTCAACTGTGCCACCAACTAGAGACAGGGTTTCAAACATGAGCCTGTGGGTGTATTATTCACTGAAATGTCCAAATCCTATTTAATTGTATTAGTCAGGGCTCTCTAGAGTAACAGCACCTATAGAGTGAATCTCTCTCTCTGCATATAGAAAGGGGGCTCATTGGAAGGACTTACAAGCTGTGATCCAACTAGCCGAACAATGGCTGCCTGTGAATGGGAAATCTAAGAATCCAGGGTAGTTCAGGCTGGATGTCACAGCTGGTATTCAGTACATGCCAGAATCCCAGTGGCTCTAATGCCTGAGAAGAAATTGACTTTCTAACAAGACTGAGAGCAAGCAAGCAAAGAGAGAGCAATCTTCCTTCTCCCTACGTCCTTCATATAGCCTGCCAGCAGAAGGTGTGATCCAGGTTAGAGTGGTTTTGAACATCTCAAAAGATCTGAGTTAAGGGTGTGTCTTCCCTGGGCTGGAGAGATGGAGTCAGAGGTTAAGAGTGCTGACTACTCTTCCAGAGGTACTGAGTTCAATTCCCAGCAATCACATGAGGGCTCACAACCATCTGTAATGAGATCTGGTGCCCTCTTCTGTCATACAGGCATACTTGCAGACAGAACACTGTACTAAATAAATAAAATCCAAATAAGAAAGGAAGGAAGAAAGAAAGGAAGGAAGGAAGGAAGGAAGGAAGAAAGAAAGAAAGAAAAAGAAAGTGTGTCAGCATGTCTTCCTCAAAGATTTGGATCAGAAGTGGATTTTCCCCATTTCAAATGTTCTAACTAAACAAAAATCCCTCACAGGTTTTCCCAGGCACATTGGGCTTTTAATTAATTCCAGAAGCAAGTAATATATGTTCAACTCAAGATATTTAAAAAAGTTAAATTAAATTAAGGAAAATGAATTAAATTAAGGAAAATGAATGGATGAATGAACCAAAAATGGTCATCCTTGTTTATTTCAACAGGTAGGAATGGAACCTGAGAATGGACCCAAGAGCTGGTTCTTAAGCATTAAGTGACTATAACAATTAGGTGGTAATTATAATGAAATGCTGATCTAATTAGCAGTGCCTGTAGACCTCCAGGAATATTGAAAGGTTAAAGATGGGCTGGACTTAAGATCATAATACAAGATGTAGAAGAAAACAGCTCATGTATTATCCAACACTGACCCCAGCAATGTGAAAGTGCTCAAAATAGGTCAGGTCCAAATAAACTCCTCAAGAGTGAACCCCAATTGTTAGCTCCCTGGATGGCGACAACCTGCCTTGTCCTCTGAGGCAGTCATGCCATCACCTGCCTCCAGGTGTCTTTCCACCATCAGCTACGCCACAGGTGGATGCCAGATAGAGTTCTCTCTCTTGCCTTTCTTGTCTCTTGTCTCTCTTCTCGCCTGTTCTGTCTGTCTGTCTCTCATGCCCCTACTTCAAGAGGGCCCTTTCATGCTCTCCTTCCCCTCGTGCACTAGCTGTCACACATGTTCTCATAGTGGCATATAGTGCGGGCGATGGGGTGGGCAAGGTGGGGGTGCATTACATACCAGTGGAGTAGAGCAAAGGGTTAAAAAAAAAGAAAAGTAGAAATCGGAGGCCGAGGAACTTGACAATGGTGCAAGACATCAGAACCAAGTCAACAAAGAAAAGCATAGGAAGCTGTGTCACCTTCACTGAAAAATAATTACATTTCTTGGAGGAAACAAAGGTAGCAGCAGTGGCCAGCCTGCCTTAGAGCTCAGAAGAGTCTGGGAAGTTCCGAGGGGTGATGGGGGGTGGGGGGGAAGGGTGTCTGAAGGGCTTGAAGTAGCTCCAGGATAACTAAGAAGAACTAAAAAAGAAAGAAAACCAAAGGCAAATCTATGGGAAGATACTTTTAAACTGTGGACTCCTGAAATTAGAAGGGAAGATGGCAGGACGGAGCCTCTGGCAGAGAGAGATGAATCTGTACCCTCCACAGCTGCCCACGGCTGCCTCTCAGCCCTGAGGCTGCAAGCACAATAGTGGTTCTTGATGAGCAATGGGGCTGCTGGCCCGGGTGACCGGGAGCTGTGCTGATCCCCGGAACTCCCACAGAAATAGGTCTCCGCTGGATGCAATGGCTGCCACAGCTGGGGCCAGCACTGCTTGCCCTGGGGGAGATGGAGGCTAGTGAAGGCACAGCCATCTCGCCTGCTAGAGGCCAGCACCGAGGACAGGTGTGGCAGCCTGCAGCTCCTGCAAAGACATGCTGTTGCTGAGCAGAACATGCCCTGTGCCCACCAGCTGGCTCATCACCAGCATGGAACTATCATGGTTCCTGTGCTGTTGGCCTTTCACGAGGTTATGGTTCAGCTGCAGTCTACGGGCTTGGCAGTTGTCCTGGTGGGCCCAGAGAGGTGCAGCTGGAACCGACCAAGGACAGAGTGTAAGTATTGAAGATCAGATGGAAGGGTACCCTGGCAGTCTGGAGCCAAGGAGTACCACAAAGTCAGGTATGGGCTGTATAGCTCTGCTTGCCCCCAAATGTTACAGCTCTGCTGGAGGCTGTGGGTAAGGGCTCCTCAATGTAAGTGTAACGGCTCTGTTCAGGCAGAGGATACAGTTTTGTTTCACTCCTTAGAAGTTATTACAGCTCCACTCTATGCCAGAGAAGTCCTTACAGCTGTTCCCTCTTTCGCTCTTGTGAAAGTCACAAAATCCAGGAGGATGGCTGCCTTTAGGATGAGAATCAAGATCAAATGGAACAAAATACAGAGCTTATATAGGGTTTCTTGGGGGCTAGGGGGTGGATCTTCCTAGGTAGCTTGGGATTGGTAGGGTTTCGTGGCCTGATTCTGTGGCAAGCTCAGGGATTGGTGTGATTTCATGCACTGGTCTTGGGGTCAAGTCAGGGTCAGGGTGTTCTTTCCTTGGCCCTTTTTACCCTACATATGACAGAGCACAATGACCTGGAGCTCCCTCAGAAACATGCCATGACCACATGGGACCGGTCCTAGGCCTGCCAGCCAGCACGCACTATAGAGCCGCTCCCAGCTGCTTGCTCTGCTGGGAGACAGTGCAAGGAGCAGCAGCGCTGCCCACAGGCAAGAAGCACAAAGATTGAGTCTGACGACCTTGAAATGGTGGGACTTGGAGGGTGGGAGATGTGCAGCAGCCAGGACCTCACACAGGACCTGCCCCCAGGTGCCCTGCAAAGCTGCAACCTCACCCCCAACTCTGAGCAGTCTCGGCATGGTCCAGTACTTACGGTGCTCCACAAACCAGAATCGTTGAACCAGGCCAATGACTCATTGCAATGAGTATTTGCATGGAAAGCTGGTGGACAGAGAAACTTCTCATTGCCCAGGACGGCCAACAGGGTGGTGTGCAGATCCTGGAGATTGCACTCCCACTCAGTCCCTAAACATAATGCCCTAGTTCTGAGCAATGACGGGATGTCATTTTCTGGATTGGACCTCCTTGAAAGGCCTCCATGGGCCATGCTGTCCCTGGAGGACACTTTGGTGACTGTGGTCTGCTATATATCCCAGGCCATTTTGAAGCCTGAGATACATGTAGGCGCCTGTGTTCCTACAGCATCCTGGAACCACTTTGATGTTCCTGAACAGAGTTACCTCTGAAGTCCTTGGTCTGAGGCCACGCTGATGTTCATGGGCCAGGCTGCCACTGTGGGCCATGTTGATGTCAGTGACCTTTGCTGCAATTGTGATGTAGGGGACAGATATGTCACCATAGCTCCTGTAAAAGTCCATTCTGTATTTTTTTTTTTTAAATCCATAGTTATTGTGGCTTCCAAAAGCACATCCTCTTCTTCCAGTAACATTTGATTCTAACCTTTCCTACACTGGACCCTGGTTGTCCATGAGTAAACATCCATGCTTCACTGGACCATACAGGGGTCAGATGGCTCCAGCCATCTCCAGCCTCCTGAAACTTGCTGAGCTTTGCACAGGCCTGCACTCATTCCAAGTGTTTTGCAGGTATATCGACCTCACCTGTCCCATGAAGGCACTGGGGCTGCCAGGAACAGACACACTAGTGAGAAAATGACTTTCCACGGTGATCAGAGAAGAATGTGTGGGTGGGGGGCGGGGGAGGACTTGGATCTGTGAGGAAATTGATGACATTCTACATGCAGACAGAATAAACTTGTCAAAACTGGGCCTGTTTTCCAAGGACAAAGAGTGGAGAACCCTTAACTGGAAATGCCCAGGCTTTAACAGGGTAATGGTGGTGTCACCAACCATCATCATACAACATGGGGGACACTGTGTCACGGGGTGGGGTGCTCTGGGGTGCTGGCCTCACGACCTGCAGAGAGACTTGCAAAAGGTTGTCCAGTTGTCCAGGGAAGCACACCTGATTTTTTTTTTTTTTTTTTTTTTTTTTTTTTTTTTTTGTCAAGAGGAAGCCTGGCTGAATACATTCTCTCCCCACAGTATGTGTGCACTTTTGGTTTGTGTGTTTGTCCACATTAGGCAAGCACTCAAAGTGGGCTCTAGCTTCGGGCCTCTTTTAACTTTGGTTTTGATCCAGGGTCCTGCTCAGCTGTCCAGACTGGCTCTGATCTTCTGTTTCCCCGGCACAGGCCTCAGGAGTGCAAAGGCTCCCTAGTCCCATCACCAGTCCCACCCGACATTCTTTCAGATAGATAAAATATCCTGCAAGAAGTTGGAAATGAACTCTGTGGGTGTAAGGTGGAATAGATGAGGACAGACATAACATCCACATCTCATACCATAAAGAAGAAAACAAAAGCAAATAAATAAAAAAGAGCAAAAAACTGACTGAAAACAGTCACAAAACAAATCAAGGCCCAGAAACTGTTGAAACACAGTGCTTGTTTGCCACCTGCTGGCGATAATGAATCACTGCATGCTGGCAGTGATCTATTTAGTTATTTAAAAAAATTTTGCACACCACGTATATTCCTCTTTCCTCTGCTTCCGTGAACAAGAAGTCAGGGCCTGGAACTCTTTGCCTTTCCTATAGAATCTTTTCCTTCTTTGTCAATCACTGGGCTATCTGCTCCTCTGGTCATTGTGGGAGATCTCCCTCCTCCTAAACAACTCCCACTCCCAAACCCCAATACACACACACAAACACACTAAATAACTCCTGCCCCTGGTTATTTAGCACATAAACTTATAGTGTATTTAGGGCTATTTCATTTTACTGCTGTTGTTGCAAAAGAAACAAACAAAACAAAACAAAACAGATTCCTCTCTGCATCCATCTACTTCCTTCATTCATCATTCAACCATTTGAATACAGAATGTGTGCTCTTAGCCATTTCTCATAGACCAGTCTCTGGCCTTTAGCCTCTTCCATGAAGATGAGTTTGACAACATCATCAACAAATTCCTTAACATGAGAGATGATGGGGAGATAATGGATGCTTTCAACCTGTCCCCACAGAGGCATCCACTGTGGCATTAGACGAGAGTCCAGAACTTCCTTTCCAGTGTTTTATTTTCCACTCATGGTGTCATCATCCACCACTCTGGAATTCTGGGAATCCCGAGCCCCCTCCTCTGGTTGCCCATCAGTGTTGTCCTCCTGCCCTGAGCCCCACCCCCTTGCATACCTCCTTCTGCTCCCTCTCACACACACCTGCTGCTGCCTTCCTGCACCCTTCCTCCTGCTGCTGCCTTCTTAGCTTCTCTATCTCTGCCTGGTAGTCAGCTCACTCCTACTTCAGAGTGCAGTGTTAGGAAGATGACTCATGGCGCTCACTGATGAACCACAGGGCACACAGGAATCTGGCAGACCTCTAACAGCCCTCAGTCTGCGGGAGGATGAGAAGAGCTTGGGGAGGTGACTTCACCTAGCATAGAGTTCCTTGTTCCCATGGAGCAGAGATACTGAGGCACAGGCGCCTGGCCCTTCCTCTTCTATGTGAGTCCTCCCCATCCCTCCTCACTCCATCCTCTTGACGACAGTATGTGCATAAACCTAACACAACTCAGTCTTCTGTCTGTATTCTTGGGCTACTACAGGCTTCTATGCCCTCCCTCTCACAGACACAGTGACTTTACTGAGACTGAAAATACCCTGCCTATTTCTTCTTTGTTTGTTTGTTTTTTCCTCATGTACCCTGAAGACATCGGTGTGACTGCTTTCTGACACATCTGGGACTGATATACGGCCCTCATCCTTCCCACGGTCTTTGCATCAGGACTTCATAGCAGCTTCTATGAGGATACAAAGTGTAGACAACCCACTACTACTACCATGCTGCTCCTTAACTCTTGATCGGTTCAGAGATTTATTTTGATACAAAAAGATAAAAATAAGACACTGCCATCAATAAGAACAGAAAGAGGAAGAATTAAAATATGAAATGCGAGCCCACATCTAGAATTACTTGCCAATCTCTGCTATTCCTAGAGTCTCTGCCCTGAGGAAGGGACAAACAGCTCAGGTCACATGGAGGCTCAGGTCCAGAAGAGTCCCCCGGTTCCTCACTAGCTCAACAGCCATCACCTGCCATTGCCTTCATGTCAGTCATCTGTCTCATGGGTAGAATTCCCCCGGTTACTGTCAGGTTAAAGTGGAGCCCACAAATGGCAGTGGCCTTGACAATGTTGTAAGTGACAGCCTGGGCTGAGCCTGGGCTGGACTCTAGGTCAACCGGATTGCTAGCGGATAAATAAAAGCCCAAAATCAGCATCCCTCAGAAAAGTGTGACATAGGTTTTTGTTCCTCAGGAGTCATTTCTCTTATCTGCCCCATAGCCAGCTACAACTACCTGTGGCAAAGGGGTATCTAAGTCCCCACGCTGTTCTGGCTTGCAACACCCCCCACCCCCAAATCCCCACCCCACCACTGCCCACACACACACACACACACACACACACACACACACACACACACACACACACACCATGCTTCCTTAAATCTGGCAAGCCTTTCCCTGCTTTTTGCTATTCTTGCTGTTCCCTGAGAGGTAGCCATGACAGCTTTGAATTTCCCCCCAATTACCCCTTTTTCTGTACACAGAATGGTCCAGCTCAGAGGTCCCCTCTCTCACAGGCACCACTAGAACAGCAGTCCTCAGCCTGTGGGTTACAGACATCAGAAAACAAGCATCTCCAAGAGTCTCAGGAGCAAGACTACAATTATGAGGAAGCAAGAAAAATAAATTTACGGTTGGGTGTTCCTAAGACCATGGGGCAGATGTGTTTTCCAGTCACCACCACCCCCAGGGTGACAATTGATGCACTGAACTGCGGGTGACAAAAGATGCTTATCAACTTGAATTTTGGAGTGATACCTTACTTATTAGTGCTATCTGGTACCTTTCTTCTGCCTCTTTATATACATCAGAGTAAGATGGGAAACAATGGCTATCATACACTCTATTAAAATACGGGGGACATTTGATGGGCACGGAGAGGTGGCACACTGGTTAAAAGCACTTGTTGCTCTTGGAGAAGACCCAGGTTCAGTTCCCAGTACCTACATGGTAGCTTACAACCATCTGCAACCCCAGTTCTAGGGGATCCAATGCCTTTTTCTTGCCTCCAGGGGCAGCAGGCATGCACATGGTGCATATACAAACATGTGGGACATACTCATATGCATAAAATATATACATCTTTGAGATACAAGTGATATTTGCTAAGCTCTCCCTGTCAGGTAGATCAAATGCACGCAGTACACATGGCACTAACACCGACCACGCCTTTCTAGCAACCACCCAAATTCTAGCACTGTCCCTCATTCTTGGATGATCCGGAGAACAATGATACCTTCAGCAGAGGAGATGCAAGAAGAAGCTGTAGGCCCCAACATTGGGTCTGGATCATGGGCTCCACAGAGCAGATGTGCCTAGCTGTGCCAAGCGTCCACGGATCCTGGCAGCAGGGGTGCCAACCTTCAGCTGCATTCGTAAGCTCACTGTTTGGTAATGGAATTCCACCTTGGCAAAGAAATGTTGCCCATCGATGCGGGAGATAAGCCCGTCTTCAGGAAAACCTTGGCTGGGGTTTTTATTTTGTTCATCTTGGAAGAAAAAGCCATCATCAACCTCACCGTGTGCTTGGCTCCCCCGGGTTTCCTCAGAAAATGATTAATTGCTCTCTACATAATACAAGCCTTCCAGGGACAATAGAAGCAGTTACTGTGGGCTATTCATACACATTCAACTGAAGCCTGGTGGGAAGCTAAGCTCCCATCAGGGTTTCCTGCTGACACTGGCAATCATAAACCAACCTAGAGGCATGCACCAGGCAAAATAATATTGACGCGAACAAGCTTGAGGAGAGTGGTGGGAGCACCGCCTCGCGCAGCGTTTGCTCCGATGCTGTGTCTGTCCTCTGAAGGCAGGGTGTCTACTCACAGATCCCTTCTTAATCCTTAGCCCTGGGCAGATGTCTATGAGAAAATATCTTCAGATTTCATCTTTCCATCCAACTGAAGTGACTGCTGAAGTCCTGGCAGAGAGGTTTCAGGCTTACCCAGTGGATGGACGGCAGACAGAATTTAAGTTCCCCACAAGTATTAGGAATCCTTAGGTTTCACTCAAGTCCCCACAATGCAGATGGGACTTTCTCCTTACACAGCCTTTACCCTAAGGGCAAAACATTCATTATCCCTCGGCTTTGCACATAAAACGAATCCCACCGGTGTGCTTAAACACTTGGTCCCAGGTACTGGGCTGTTCTGGGAGGTCCTGGAATCTTTAGAAGATGGGGACTTGTCTGAAGAGAAGGAGTCACTGTGAGGATGGGTGATAACTGGTTCTGGTTCTGGTTCTTGGTGTACCCAAGATATAGGGGCTCTCAGATGTAAGGTCCCACCACCATAAGTGCGGCCACTCCAACCACCCCTCCTAAACCAACCAAACCTAAAACAGGAACCCTATTTTTATACATTTCATGAGCCTTTTCTTTCCTGCACCTGTGAGAATATATATGAGGCAAAAGGACTTGGAGGGGGTCGGCAAGGCTTTGCCAGACCCCGATTGAATTCTCATGAAGAGAAAATAGAAAACTATTGTATACTTGGGGGACAAGAGCACAGAGGCCAGGCAACATATCAGGGTGAGCCAGAAATGTGGCCCCACACTGCCCTCCTGTTCCACCCTCTCCTAGGGGACAGACACTACTTCCCACTTCATTTGATCTTCCCCCGTGGGCTGCAAGTCATACTGAACAGTAAGTGGGTAAGTGCGCCTATTTGGATGGGAAGAATGTGATTCAATCACACAAGTACATCTTCAAGGGCTTTCAGCAGAAGCAGAGCATTGAGAAGATCCTAGAAGCAGAGGCGAGGAGCTGCAAGGCAATCCAGGAAGCCCACAGTGCACCCACAAAAAAGAGGGGGACCCGAATGGTCAGAAGTCCTGCATAGCTTCCCAGTACATCCCAATCAGTATACTGATTCTTCAGTGAGGAACACAGGTGACACACCACGTTTAACATCAATCGCACTGTTGACTCATGCCTCTCATAGAAATGCTGTGCCCAGGACTGTCTCCCTCTAAGCACTCTGGGCTTTCCCCACAGTATGCATCCTCTGCAGGTGCATTTGTGGTTATTTTGCAAAAAACGGAAACTTGCTTTGTTGTAACTTTCCCTCTGGGGTGGGGTGGGGGGGTCTCTTATCATTGTCTGTGTCTCCTAATTGGTATTTGTTATAACTCCCAGTTTAGTCCCATCTGCAAGTTTCATTACGGCTCTGATTGCTCCTTTGTCGTTAATAAAAACATTCGGTGATTATTTACCATCCATTGTGCACTAACAATGCCTTAGGAGTTCTGCAGAGGAGTGCATTCTGCTCTGGGCAATGGCATTCTCTGGGCCCTGAAAGGTTCTCCTCAAATAGCGAAACACAATTGGGTTTTTGTCCTTTTGTGGATCCCAGATGAGTTACAACTGAGGATCTGTGAGCTGGGTGGACTCTGCAAGACAAGTCCCCAGCGTCTCTCATGGAAGGGAGTCCACCAGCCTAACCCCGAGTTCCTCGTCTACTGTAAACAGCAGTTTAGAATATATTACCTGCGGGCTGGAGACATGGTTCAGTATATAAGTACCCATTGTACCTGAGTTCAGATGCCCTACACCCAAGTAAAGACTAGACACAGGGGCATGTGTTATAGCCTAGTGTTATGAGACAGAGATAAGTGGGCCCAGAAGCTCATTGGCCCACCAGCCTTGTTCAATCAATGCACTCCTGATGTGACTTGCAGGTGTAGTATTCTGTGCACCGTGCTGCCAGTTACAGGCAGAATTATATTCCCTTAAGACATGACAAAAGATGGACTCCAGGAACCCATGAATGTATGATCTTATCAGCAAACAGGGTCTCTCTGATGATGAAGTTGAGAGTCTCAGTGTGGACATAAATGTTGATCACAGGCAGGCAGTGGGGTGGGGGTGGGAGACACCACATGAAAATGGAGGCAGAAAATGGTGATATATGTGCCTGCTGGAGAAGACCAAGGGCTACCAGATACAACTACCAAGAGGAAACAAAGAGATACACATGAGCCTTCTGTACCGCCCTCCGGAGGTTCCAAGATATTTGCATTTGGACTTCCCATCCACTGCAGTCTGTAACTCTTAATCTCCATTGTCAGCTTGTGGATCAAGAAACACTTCAGTCATTAGGGAAGCACACCTTTGAGTGTGTCTATGAAGACACTTCCATAGACTCAGGGAAAAGATCCATGTGGGAGACATGATCTCATAAGCTGGTGTGATGGTCAAACTTCATTGAATCACCACGGAAACAGACCTCTGGGTGTATCTATGAGGATGTTTCTATCAGGATTTAACTGAAAAGGGAGGATTCACCTTGAACGTGGGCAATGCCATCTTACAGATGGGGCACGAGCCAAATTTTTGGAAGAAGCAAGAGGAGCATCAGCATTTGTCCCCCCTCACTTCCAACCCCAACCCCACTTGCTGACTGTGGGGGGGTACCATGTGACCAGCTGCCCCACACTCCTGCTGTCATGCCCCCAAACTATGAGTTAAAAGAAACCCTTTCCCACCCTGTTTCTTTTGTTGAGAATTTTGTTAGAGCACTGAGAAATCCTGACAAAGCTGAGACCAGAGAATGAATGTAAAGAGGGGTGGGGGGCAGAAAATCAAGAATGCCAGCAGCTCCCTCTCTTGCTTCCTACTTGGCTGAGATGTAAAGAGTCTCAGCCGCATACTCTCGCCATCATGGACTCTGCCCTCCATTCTCCGCTGTAACGGACTGGACTGGTATCCTCTCCAACCATGAGCCAAAATAAGTCCCCAAGTGGTTTCTGTCAGGCATGTTGTCATGGCGATGAACACGGTCTCAGAATTCAGATGCTGTGCTCCAAGTGGCAAAATCCCCTCTCTCCCCTTCTTGTCCCCCCTCCTCTTCCCCTCCCTTCTCCAGCTGCCCTAGTCATCCAGTCTTCAGGCCAGTCAACGAAGCAGCTACAAAAGATAGAGCCAGGCAGGATTTACAAAAATTCACCTGTATTCCAGCCAAAATATCTTTAAAAAGGAATCCTTTTGAAAGGGGAGACAGACTACATAAGACACAATACATTTAAAATATGTATTGAAATTATAAATTGAACGTTTCCATAGGACTCTAAAGTACAAATCACAACATGAAAAGGCATTCACACAGCTCTTATACATCACAGTGCTAGTGGTACAGTGTACTCACATTTCAAAACCACAAACTCAATTTTCTCTCTCTCTCTCTTTTTTTTTTTTTTTTTTTTTTTTGTTTTTGTTTTTGTTTGTTTGCTTGCTTGCTTGCTTGCTTGCTTATTTGGTCTTACCACCACTCGTCAAATACAGAATGCATACGTGTGCACGCAGGCATGACTAACACATGCTTGTTTTTTTTATACAAGATTAAAATACACCCGAGGCAAAGTAAGCAAAGTATAAAAGAAAAGTCAGGCACGTGGCACACAGCTACACCTAACTGGAGGGCCCTGGGATCTTGGAAGACAGGATTATACAAGCCAGGAGGGCTAGAGACCATGGAGTTTCAACTACCAAAGGATTGGGCTCTCCTAGTCAAGGAGCAAATGACTGAACATAAGCCCTTCCCTCCTGGTTGAGGTTTTTGGCAAAAGCCAGTCACAATCTCTTTGCCTCACTGACCTTCATAAGGGTTTGGGTTCAATTTGAGGGAGAAACAAGCTTTGGTTTTTTTTTTTTTTTTTTAAGGAAACCTTTGTGAAATTGTACACATGCAAAATAGTTTCCCTGTATGATTTCACTGTGATTTACATATACATATTCACTGGTATGTTTATTAATCTGTGGGAATCTGGGAAGTATATAAAATAAGCCCTCCCTCATTCTCTCCAATTCTCTAATTTTTAAAGGCAACCAAGGGAAATACTTCTATTTCGTAAAATAATCTTTCCCTTTTGTAACTCTAGTGGAAAAGATAAGTTCATCTGGAAGTCAGATGTTCAAGATTAAGAATCCTTCCTCCCAGGGGGTTGTGTTTACTGGGGAGCTTGGCCAGTGTCTCACACCTGTTTTATGGAACACTACACTGTAGAGAAGATTTGTTCTCCTCAAGATAAGTGTCAATGTGGGAAAGGTGTTGGTTCCATAGTCTGAGCTACTCCCAGGTGGTAAGGCAGGCTACAAGTCATGGGATCCAAATATTTGCCCCAGCAAGGAGCTGGCTCCCTGCTTGCCATGAACACCTATCCTGCCTTAGCCTCTGAAGGTGTCACCCTGGGGAGTATATGAAGCCACGGGCTGCAGCGCTGAGCTTGGCAAGGGTAAGCATACCCAGTAAGACTGTGGCATGGCCAGCCATGCAATGGCCTCGGATAACCCACTGGAGAGCGGGTCCTCCATGGACCCTACTAGATAGCCCCACAGCCTGTCACTAAGAGTCTTTTCCACAAGCCCAGGACTGAACTCACCTTCCATCAGGAACATGGCCTGTCTCAGGAGACTCCCTTTTCAGTTCTGGCAAACCACACTGAGCAACAGAAATAGTTCTGCTACTGAGCACAGAACACTTCAGGCAACTCGGGACTGACAGCAAGACCAGTTGCATCTGAGGGCCATCTACACTATCCCATGCGTATTTCACATCTCACACAGTTCAAGCTGGAGGCCCACAATAAAGGGGTGTCGTGGTCTCTACTAAAAGGACTCCCACAGGGGACAATGCAAGTTTCTATATTTCAGTGTGATCTTGCTGGTGTTTCTAGAGGGAAGGGACAAGTTAGCTTTTTAATTACTAAATCCAACTGAGTAAGTGTGCTTGACACAAAGGCTCAGGGCAGACATGGGTTACAGAGGTGTGTGAACCTTCAAAAGTCTCAATCTTCGAAAAGAGAGCCTGAGCTGCAGTCTGGGAACACAGGCCCCCGGAAGGCTGCCACTACTACCACAAGGACAAATGCCATTGAACAATGAAACAGACAGCAGTGACTGATCAAGGCAAGGTGGGAAGGATCATGGTGGTGTAACGTCTGCCTGTGCACCCCGGAAACAGGGCCCAGGATGGTTGCCACCTCTGATGGGCGTTTTAAAAGGGTGGTGGTCAAACAGTTTCACATACAAAGTGTGGGCTTGGGGTCTCAACTTCAGTCACCGACTCACATAAAGTTGTCATCCCTTTCCAGAAAATCCAGTCCACCTTTGCAACAGAGGCTCAAATGAAGGTCCCAGAGTTCACATTGATAAGTGAACTTTTAAGTTTCAACCCCCCCAAGGACTTTCTGAGTATGGTTTTGACGTGGACTGAGCTTCTAAATGGCTTTCTCTTAATAAAGAAAATCAATACCAGAAGGCAAGAAGCCAGTAGTTATTTTACCTCATTCACTGTCAATTGAAAATTAAGAAAACAAAGTGATTTCTGGGCAGGCAGTGTCTGCTAGGACTTGACATCACCCAGAAATGCAGTCACACAAAGACAATGTGGCTGAGATGACAGGACTCAGGGTTTGCTTTACTCCTTTGTAGGATGCTTAAGTAAGCCTTCAACCTTCCCCACTGCAAACCTCTACATCTCCACCCTGCTCCAGGGAAGCATGCTGGGCTCTGAAAGTCAATTCTAAAAGAAAACACTCTCTCCCATTTTCAGAGTCAATTGGTCTTATTATCTTGCACTCTGTTGACATGGAAACGCACAGCCCCCTGAAAGAGTGATTCACAAACTCCCCACAGCAGCCTAATTAAGTGAAACAGAGGGTCCTTCCCTCCCTCCTTCCCTCCTTCCTTTCATTCTTTCTCTCCCTTTTTTCCCCTAGCAAGAACAAACTGGTTAACTACAGGGTTGGGCCTGTGTCCTGTGAGTCACATGATTTTTCAAATTACCCAAAGCATTTGAACAATGCAAAGACTTCAGAGAGTTCCCACCCAATTTCCAAGAGTTTCCCAGGGATGGATGACTTGAACTCTCCTCTCCGCCTACCTGAAGAGTAGGGCAAGGAGGCAAAGCTGAGTCATTCTCCGAGTAAAACATGTGGTGTGAAAACATTCAAAGGCATTTGCCACCACCTGGGAGAAGGGGGACAGAAGGAATGAGCCCTGTGAGCTGACTGGAGAAGGGGTTAGGGAGGGAGGGGATGTAAAGCCAGAGACCATCCCTTAAATGTGTTGGTATCTTCAGAGAAATGCAACAGGGGGCCCATGTGGGTAACAGTACACAGCTCACAGCATTCAAAAAGTAATTACAGCAGGTTCCAAGAAGAACACAAAGTGTGCATAAGGCTTTCTGTAGCTCCTGAAAAAATGATCAGGCCACAAAAGTCATTTGTCTATAACTCCATAAAATGCACATTTCAAAAAAGGCATAGGATGGTTTATACGCACCTTGTTGATTTTCACTATTCAGTTGACAAGAAAAAAAAAAAAAGCCTTCTAAAAAAGGATTTTACTAAATGCCTTTAGGAGTAAAAACAGTTGTCACAAACAGAGAGATTTTCTCAAGTCAGATAATAATCAGGTGCTGGCTGAAGAGAGTTCTAAATCTTGAAGACTTCTCCTGACAACTTGGTGCCATCTTGAAGCCAAGGTGTCCCTTTGTCTGAGTGGGTCTTGTAAGCTCCCATGGAACATTTCCAGTCTATGACCAGGGGGGATAAAACTGCCTCAGGTGCAGCTGATGCCACCTCAGGCCAGGTCTGCAGACACAGAAGGACTCTGGGATGAGCCCCACCCACTTGCACTCTGCCTCCCCCACACCCCGGAGGCCACACCCAAAGCCTCTGCCCACTTGCCAAGGTCATCCCTGAAATCTCTGCAGCTCAATGGGGCACATAAGGCAAGAAACATGCTTAGTGATAAAGGGGTTGGTGAGGGGTAGGGGAACCACATGTCCCGAGGCAGCGTCTGTTCCAGCATCACGCAGTCCTCTAGGTGGGCAGTGGGTCATCGTCCCCTTTACTGCACTTACATTTGCAGCAAAGGACAAAGGGTGTGGCCAGGAGCAAGAAAGGGGACGCCACTAAGAGCAGGAGCCCAAATCCAGCAAAAATTCCCACCACCTTGAAAGGAAACAAAGAGGAAAGGTGAGGATGAACAGTTCCACAGCCCAAGTTTAAACCACACCACCACCCACCATTCCATCCATACTTCCAATCATAATCTATCCATCCATCCATAGGCCCATCATACAGTTTGCCTGCCCATATAACTATCCATCATACAAATTCATCTATTCAACTACCCATCATCTATGCATTCATTCATCCACTTATAAGCATCCAACCATCCACTGATCCATGCATGTATCCATCCACCATCCACACTCATTCAACTATCTAATTCTTTGACAGTCACCCATGTACACCCCTCTCCTGCCATCTATCCAACCAGCCATTGTCTCAACTACTTATATTCCTTTCTCATTGTTCTCCCTCCCTTCCTTCCTCTTCTCCCTTCACAACCCCAACCCCATCCATTTTTCTGTGCATTCAGCCAATTGCTGATTTCTCCTGAGATACCATCATTAGTTAGACCATAGCTAGCTATTACAAATACAAACACATCTGAGATCAGGACACCCCAGAAGAACACTGTCTAATGGAAAGAATATGATTTCATCAAAGGCTAAATAATACACCTCACAGAAAGTGGGTTCAGTTCCAGGTAAAGATCATCCAAGAAATAGAGCCCTACCTTTGGCTAGAGGACAGAAAATGGCTGATATGACAAAGATACCCAGATGGTTTAGTGTATAAGAGGGCAAGCACAAGAACCCTCAAATGTTGGAATAAGAATGACAGGGACATGGGACATTAGACATTATATTGAGCTACCCTTGCCTTTCTGGAGTTTAAAACCAAACATGGACTGTTATGTATTATCACTATTTTGTTTTTCAAGACAGGGTTTCTGTGTAGCCCTGGCTGCCTGGAACTCTCTCTGTAGATGATGCTGTCCTTGAACTCACAGAGATCAACCTGCTTCTGCCTCCCTAGAGCTGGGATTAAAAGCATGTGTCATCCTCTTTCTAGGTATAACTGGCAGATAAAGACCAACTGATGCTTACATCAGCCAGTGGGGCTGTTTCAAATGAACACAGTCTTTTCCCTAGCCTTACTTAGATCAGCCCCAGTCTTCCTTCTGAATTCTGAAAGCTGAATGTGGAATTAGACTGCCACCTAGTGCTAGAGATGATAAATACATGACTTCCCAAGTCTGTTTTCTCAACTCTGCAATTGTCAAATGAAAGCATCAAACAGTTGATAAATACATGACTTCCCAAGTCTGTTTTCTCAACTCTGAAATTATCAAATAAAGCATCGAACAGTTGTGAAGGAAAGAATCCCTTCACTGGGACTTTTCCTTGAAACAAACTACACACATTTAGATACACCACAATGCATGCAAGCATGTACACACCCACATTTATAAATAAGATCACATTTGATAAAAGACATCACACTGCAGGGATAAAATGAGGCAGTGAGGATGCTGAGCCTCAGCCAGGATGGATGCTCATTTGATAAACATAATATTGGTGGTGGGACGGCACTGAGTAGGTCAGGTGATGTGTTAAAATCAAATGAAGACTCTAGGAGCTCGAGAGAAGGTTCAGCCTGTAGGACTGCACACTGCCCCTACAGAGGCCCTGAGATGGGTTCCCAGCACTGGTGCTGAGAAGGCCAGAAACAAATGCCTGTGATTCCAGCTCTACTGGATCTGACATTTCCATTTTATATCTGCACTCATCTGCACACACGCGGACCCAAGTATGCAAATGATGTTTAAAAATATATTTTTAAAAGCTCACATGCATACTTATATTTTTGGCCCCTAAGAGCACAGTGGTCACCTGAGGTCATCTGGAGCTCCCAGCTGAGCAGCAGCAAGCAGGTGACTGACTGCCAGCCTTGAAGGAGCCCCGTCCTCCAATCAAACTCATGAGCACATGCTCACACTCTGCACAATAAGGCACCATCTCAGCTCCTCGACTGCCATGGATGTATTTGCATGCTGTTTGGTAAGCTGACCTACCAAGCCACTGACTGTTGGTCATTAGTGGATGCCAAAATCACCAGAAGGAGAAAAAAAGCACAAAAGCAAGTGACATAAAAACAAAACCATTTCACTCAGTGAGCACTGACATGTGTTTTGATTGCATTCTGTCACCCCTGAGACTGACAATAATGTTTACTTTGAATCACAAGGCGGGGCAGGAACAAGCTGACCAAAATTAACCATAGAGGTCTTGGAGGACTGAGGACAGAGACACAGGAAGTAGTGTGGAGAGGGCTTAGAGAGGGTCTTCATCCTTTTGGACAGAAGAATAACAGAGATAGGAGGTCACCAGTCATGTCTCTGCCATCATCAACCGAGACTCAACTTGTAGCTCATAAGATGTCTTCCTGTGCAGTTAGCAGCAGAGCCAGCCAGATACCACCACCTTCTACTCCTGTTTATCTCAAAAGAAGACCTTGTCAACCAGAGTAGACATGTATGAGCATGTGAGTGTGTGTGTGTGTGTGTGCGCGCGCGCGCGTGTACGTGCACGCACATGTATGTGTGGGGGCGCGTGCCCACGTGGATAATCTCAAGACAAGGTAAACTGTGCAAAGCCTTGAAAAGATAAGGGCGTTTAAAAAAAATACATAGCATGCAGATGTGTTATAATGGAGCATATGACAAGGGGGCACTGAGTAAAATGTAGTGCGTGATACTTTATGTTTAGAAAACTGATAAAAAGCTTGCTGCAATGTCTCCAAGGAGTAGAGCACCCCCAAATCTGCAAGAACTAGGCTACCACTTAATAACAAAGAAGTGTAAGAAAGCAGGAACCCACAAAATAAACATACTTTATACTGAGGACAACACCCACAAACACTACAGTCACAGCATGCTAGACTTGAGGTCAATCATGACTGCCACAGATAGATAAATTCCTGGAATCCCAGCTCTTACGAAGTTCTCAGCAGTGGCCCCATCTGTGGCAATGGGAAGTCTGCCTGGCCTGTTTCCAGGGTTGGTGGGCTACGAGCACTGCCTGCTCCCAAGTAACACTTTACAGGAGATACCCTCAGCCTTGCTGCAGACACTCATAATTGTGGGTTTCCATCCCCATCAACATGGAACTAATAGTGCTAGGGAAGTGCAGTTACAGTGAGACCCACTCCCAGCTCTAGGCTAATGTGCAGAGAGTGGGTCTCTGTCTTTAGATGGACCGGCACAGTGACCTCAGAGGACTCCTAGGAAAGAAGCCTCTTCCCCTGCAACTAGGGAGTATTGCAAACTCCACTCCTAACACCTTTGTAGTTCCCCACTTGAGTGTAAATAAAATCCATGTCTGCTAGGTCCCACAAAACCCTTAGAGATGCGGCCTTGCTAAAATCCTAGATTAAACTCATAGCCCCTGTCTCATTACCCACATGGATTCACCCTTCCACAATTCAAGCAACCCACCTGCCCTGTCCTCTCTCCTTTCCCCCACATACATGGGTCTACTTCTTGACACTCAGAACTAGCACTAAGACACAAGGAATCTTCCCACACATGTCATCTAAGTCCCCTTCCGCACCCCTCATTCACAGCTGCTGTATGTCATGGTGGGTCTGTCGGTTCATCATGTCTACCCTTTGCACCTAACAGAAGGCAGGCTCCATAGAAGAATGTCTTACACATGTGGCTGGCACACAGGGGACAAATACCACTTAATATATAATTCACCACTGCTGAATCAGTTGACCCAAAAGCCATTTATAGACTTTGTAGACAACAGCGATATTCCATTACTTTCCCCTCATCCTTTTCTGTTAGCAACTTGCTTGCCTCTCTCAGGACAGCTCTAGACAGCTCTTCATCAAGGACCAATAGTAACAGTGTGGTCACCAGGCAGGCCTGGTCATGACCAAAGTCACAGCTAAGTAGCAAGTCTGATGCTAGGCACCAAATGTATACATATTCGAACACTGGGCCAGGACCATCAGCATCACTAGAAAGTCTTCTAGAACACACACACACACACACACACACACACACACACACACACACCTTTTGAGATCAAAATTCAGGTAAGCAACCTCTTACCTGTGTCCGATGCCAGATCACTGATGCCCGGGAGTGGCCCAACTTGTTGCGACAAGGCCCCTTGTCATAATGTATCAGGAGGAAGTCATCCTGTGAAGGGCAGATAAAGGTCTACGGTGAATGTTGGATTATGGCTGTCAGTATGTTTTATATTCCAGATACAGCAGTATGTGGACACAGGCAAGAATAACAGTGAGGTCAATGTGCTGAAACCTGGGTGCTGTTCCTCTGGGCCACCAGCCCTTTCCACAGAGCAGCCAGAGGAAAACTGTTAGCCTCATCCCACAGAGGGGATCGTGGGGCCAGATTTCAGTGTTAAGCCAGAGTATAGTGGCATCTCTGGAGCCTGTACCAACACAGGGGACTGAAGAGGGAGATCGGGTTTTCTCTGGGCCTGCCTGTGTCAGTTCCCACGAGACCAGGCCAGCTCCTACCAGGCCAGTCCTCCCTCAGTTCAGATTTTCAGAAACATTTTGCAAGGTTTCCCTTTATTTGAGAACCAGTCCAGCAACTACCCTCTACCCACAAGTTCTCTCTGTTTCCCAGTGCACAGAACTGTCTGTTCCATGTCTCTCTCTACGTGGCCTCCCCTCACACTCAGTACAGTCACTTCCAGACTGTCAGGTCCCTGGGCTGAGTGCTCACCGTGGTGGTTACATCTGAGAAATCTGACCACTCAGGGCACCTGGATATGTATCAGCACCACTGATATCGGGGATCAGGAGGCCCTGCCTGCCCATCACCAACAGGAAATGGGTAGGAAACGGTACCAGCATGTCAATACCCTTTGCTCATTTAACCAAGGCCACCAACAGGAAGTTTCTCCTTAAGTAAAAGAGCAAATTATCATAAGGTCCAATGTGACTGAAAGGACAAGAAAACCAGGGAAAATGAGGAAACCACCCACCAATTTCTGGCTCCTCAGGTCAACTCTGCTGGAGCTAGGGGATAGCAAAGCCACACTGTCCCTCAGGGGGCAGTGCAGACTTAAACCCTGGCTTTTATGATGCAATTGCAGGCAATGACCACTGGAGGCAGACGTTCAGCAGCCGTCTCACCACCCCTGGACAGGTGAGCACAGTCTCTTCTAGCCCCACCTGGCCACTTCTGTCAGCTGTGAGACTCCTCCTGGACTCCTCATTGCCCTTTCCTCCACACTGATGTTAATGGGAGAATAGCAGAAGTGCACTTGTCTCATTTTGCCAAATCTGCCTATCACAGCATCTTGTCTTGTGGCTGTCTAAAAGGCTCTGAACTCCTCTTTTAAAACACACACCAAGCCACGTGGCATCAGTCACGGGAAATCTTTACTACTCTCCATCCTTGAAAGTGGGTACTGATTGGTTATCCAAACCTTCCAGAAAGTTGGTGGCAGGTGAAGACTCTTGGCCTCACTCCACAGATTCTGCGACCACACTGGCAGAGGTGTCACACCCAATCCCTTTGGCTATAAGACTATTGAAAAATAATGAACTTTCACCAAGAGCCTCAAAATAGAAAAAGAAATAGGCTGAATCCTGTTTCCGGACTGGGGGAGGGATGTCTCTCAGGAAGAGTTCACAACTTCCTGACAACTTGTCAGGCTGCCTCAAAGCAGAGACTGGAGCTAAGACAACGATGGGGGTGGGGGGGGCACACCTTGGCCAAGGCTGCTACGATGTCTTATCTCTTGTCCTCTATTTCAACCTAAACCTCATGCTGGCACTTGAAAGACTAAGTCTGTGAAGGAGGGACTTCCCTGTCAGTTAATCTTCTCTGAAAGTGCCCTTTCACTCTCTCTCTCTCTCTCTCTCTCTCTCTCTCTCTCTCTCCTCTCTCTCTCTCTCTCTCACACACACACACACACACACACACCACATACACATGCACACACATACAACAAAAATGCACTCCACAACGCACATGTTCACACATACATACAAATATTTGTGTCTCTAATGTCCTCGGAGGTTTTTGTTTGTTTGTTTGCTTTAAATTCAGTCAAGCTGATGCCAGAAAATGATAGCCAGTGGGTCTTAAAGACATGATTTCACTGTGATGTTTAAGTCTGTGAATGAAGCTCTTAAGCTTACCATGGTTTCCCACTAAAATTAGCCATCAATGCATCCAGAGCAGATATAAATAGACCAGTCAGGATGTGCAGTTCAAGCCACTTGAACTATTGCTGACTACAATGCTTAACAAGTGATTTTTTCTTTATTTAAATTTGAAACAACTTTGTTTTACATGTCAATCCCAGTTCCCTTTCCCTCCCCTCCTCCTCTGTCCACCTCAATCCCTATCCCATCCCCTTTCTGCTCCCCAAGGAGGGCGAGGCCTTCTATGGGGAGTCTTCAAAGTCTGTCATATTTGGAGCAGGGCCCAGGCCCTCCCCCATGAGTCTAGGCTGAGAGAGTATCCCTCTATGTGGAATGGGCTCCCAAAGTCAATTTGTATACTAGGGATAAATACTGATCCACTAGTAGAGACCTCATAGACTGCCCAGTCCTCCTAACTAACACCCACATTGAGGTCATCTGGGTTAGTGCTATGCTGGTTTCCCAGCTATCAGACTGGAGTCCATGAGCTCCCTGTTGTTCAGGACAGCTGTTTCTATGGGTTTCTCCAGCCTGGTCTTGACCCCTTTGCTCATCACTCCTCCCTCTTTGCAGCTGGATTCCAGGAGTTCAGCTCGGTGTTTAGCTGTGGGTGTCTGCTTCTGTTTCCATCAGTGACTAGATGAAGGTTCTAGGATGGCATATAAGGTGGTCCTCAATGTCATTATCTGGGAAGGACATTTAAGGTAGCCTCTCCACTATTGCTTAGATTGTTAGTTGGGGTCATCCTTGTAGATCTCTGGACATTTCCCTAGTGGCAGATTTCTCTTAAAACCTACAATGGCTCCCCTCTATTATGGTGTCTCTTTTCTTGCTCATCTTTATTCTTCCCCTGACTCAATCTTCCTGTTCCCTCATGTCCTCCTCTTCCCTCCTCTTCTCCCCCTTCTCTTTTTCCTAACTCCCTCTCCTCTCCCCCCAACCCTGCTCCCAATTTGCTCAGGAGATCTTTAACAAGAGATTTTAAAGCACTATTTTAAGGACAGTCTTTTAAAGTATACATAATCAAATAATCAAACTCTTCCAAAACCAAAGTCCTAATATCATTGTGGATAGTTGTCCTCCTGCTCAGCTCCAACTGTCAGCTTGACATAGCCTAGAGTTACCTGAGGGAGGGACTTCTGATTGAGGTTTGCCCAATCAGAGTGACTTGTGGGCCTGTCCATGGGGCACTTTCTTGATTGTTAATTGATGTGGCAGAGTGTAGCCCACTGTGGGCAGCACCATTCCCTAGGCAGGTGATCCTAGCCTGTATCAGCTAGCCAGGCTGGGAGTGAGGCAGCGAGTAGCATTTTCCCACAGATCCTTCAAGTACCTGCCCTGACTTCCCTGTAAAATTTAAAACACAAAAAAGTTAAGAAAAGGAAAAATCTTTCCTGAATTGCTTTTGATCAAAGTATTTTATCACAGCAACAGAGAGGAAACTAGAGAGGGGGGCTGTCAGAAGCTGCTCTAGCAGCAATAACAGCAACAGCAGCGACTTGACCTAGAGAGTGAACTGGAGATGATTGCTAGATTAAGCTAGAAACTTCTATTTTGGCGGTCAGCAAAGGGAATATGTATTTCTCTTCCATGTAGATGAGGCACAGACCTTTCCAGACACCTAGCATGACTTATTGGTTTACTGTGTGTACTTTCATTTTACCTGCTGTTCTACTGAGTGTGCTTTCTAACACACCCAAATTCTGGAATTCATCGAACTTCCAAGTCCTGTTTTGGTGGTGTCAGGAGGTGGGCCTCTGGGCGTGACCAAGTTTAGATGAGATAGAACATGAGGATGTGTCCCTGACAAGAATAGCATCTTTGTGGGGAGACCTGAGCTTGCTCTTTCCAACATGGCCCTGGGAGGAGGACCAGAAAGGAGCCTTCATCAGGACCCCACCTGGCAGCTGTCATAGTCTAGCTCTCCAGCACCTGAACTGTGAGAAACGGATGTCTGCTATTTGTCACCCAGTCTGTGATACCCTATCATAACATACAGTCTCATCAGATTTGGCCCTAAAGACTGAGACTCTAAGACACAAAGCACCTCTTCTTTTGTTGGGAACAAAAAGATGTGAGCTATCTGCATGACCGAGACCATCCCAGCTTCTTCCAAGGCCCTTAAGATAACACATGTCTTAGCATTCAGCCATCTGTACTGGCCTGCCCTTGAGGTCCTGACAATACATGCCATTAGCTGCAGCTACTAAGAGCACCACCTGTGCATATTCACTATGTTCCCTTTTAAAAGGGCCCTGACCACCTCCCATCCTCTTCCTCTCTCTCTTTCTCTCCGTCTCTCCCCTCCTCTTTTCCTCTCTCCTGCCAGTCTCCTCACCCTCACCCCCCATCCCTTTCCCCTTTTTATGATCACTTTCCCTAATAAATAACCCCTCTGCTTGAACCCTATCTTACGGTGTCTTTCTCTCGCGAACCACTTTTCTTAAATTACATGTACCCCATCCTTAGGTCCCATCTCCACAGAAGAAGTGACACTTGTGCTCAGAGAAGAGCTTCACTGTGATTGTGGCTCCTTGTGCACACAGGATTGTGTTACACCAGGAAGTGTTTTCCCCAAATTGCAGTGTGCTTAAATATGACTAAAATAAACTGCCTGGGGTAAGACTCTAGATGTCTGAACCAGCACCAGCTATGCAGTTTGAACCAGCAGCAGCTATGCAGTCATGCTGAACCATATTTCCTTCTTGCCACACATGGAGGTTGACTCTGCCAGCTCTGGTGTTTTTTCAGAGACCCCCAACACTTTTCAACAGAAAGCTGAACCCAAAGCCTGCCCTAAGCTTTTATACCCAGCTAGTGTGGCCAAGCTTCACCCCAGGGAACCAAGATTCCTATAAACACAGAACCCTGCTGCTACTTCCTTCTGTCACCAGCATGGCCTCCAGCTTCCCCCAGGGTAAGTGCCCCCAGTTTCCTCTCCCACATATCTGGACCCCGGGGTTCATGGCTGCCATGCCATGTTGCTCATGGCTCCCATGTGAGGCTGTGCAGTACTCACATCCAGAGACTCCAGGCAGTACCAGCAGAAGGCATGCTTGCAGTTCTTACACATCATCTGTGCACAGCCCTCATCCCGCTCGATGTACACCCTGCACTTGGGGCAGCGCTTGATGGGCGCATCACCCTCCTCCATCTTGAAAGCAGAGCTGTGGGAGACACGGTGTGAGAGTTCTGCAATGAGGATCAAGAGAGACCCAGCAGTAGGGCTGTGCTAGGAGCACCTCCCTATAGCAGGGATCCCAGACCTCTTGTTACTAAAGACAAAGAAACAAACACCCCAGAAAACAAACAGCCAAAACAGAGCAGAGCTGCCTGACTAAGGTAAAAACAAAACACAAAGAAAAGGCAACACCAACACATATCTAACTTTATATTTCTATAGAAAAACTAATATATAGTGTGAAGCTTTGTACCAGAGAGAGCCTGGGAAATGGTGTTGGGGCTTCAGAAAGGTGTGCATTTTCCAAAGAGCAGATAATACATTTTATGCACTTTGGTCTTGTCAGGAAAAGAAGTCATAAGCATACACACACAAAGATACACAATTGCTTCCAAAGATCTACCTGGACTGTTTACATTTCCCTGAAGACCTAGGATGGATGTACAATGGTTATTATAGCTTTAGGTCTGGTGGCAGATGCTAGCTCCTCCACAAACCAGCTATAGGACATCTCTACAAGCCTTAGTTTTCAGTGTGAGCCCAGGAAAGTATCCTGCTTGTGCCAAGTAGCTGTTGTGGTTTGGATGAGAATGGCTGCCATAGGCTCATACATTTGAATGCTTAGTCACCAGAGGAGTGTTTGAATAGGATTAGACAGATTAGGACATGGCCTTTTTGGAGTAGGTGCAGCCTTCTTGGAGGACATATGGGGTTAGGCTTTAAGGTTTCAAAAGCTCACACCATGCCCAGTGTCTCCCTCCCCAACCTTCCCACCTACAAATTAAGATGTAAAGCTCTCAGCTACCATTCCAGCACTATGCAGGTCTGCTTTCCACCATGGTAATCATGGACTAACCTGCTGAAGCTATAAGCCAGCCCCCATAGATGCTTTCCTTTTTAAGAGTTGCCTTGGTCATGCTAAGACAGCAACTGGTGAAAAGTAGCAAGAAGTTAATACTGTTAATTAATGTTTCAAAAGTAAAACAGGTATTTAGGCATGGCTAAGGAAGACATCCATATCAGTTTTATTTTTTGTCTGTTTGTTCTTTAAGATGGCTATTCTCTTAAATAAAATATCTGGAAGAAAAATGATAAAGGCCAAGAGAAGATACCATACATTCCAGGGGTGCAGCCTGTCTGATGATTATCAGAGAAAATTCCTCATGATCATGTCCTCTGGTTTACTAAGTGTCATGAGATACATGAATTAGGTTCTGTTTTGTCCACTGATAGAAATTCTGGAAAGGTGCCTCAGTGGAAGGGTGTTTGCCCTGGAAGCACAAGGACTAGAGTTTGGATCCCAAGAACCCATGTAAAAACTGGGTTGGTGTGGCATCTGTCTGTAACCTCAGCCCTAGAGACAGGTAAGGACAGAGTATCCCCAGGCAAGCTGGCTTGCTTAGTCTCACTGGTTAATGAGCTCTAGGTTCAACTGAGAGACCCTGCCTCAAAATATAAAATGGAGTATAATCCAGGAAGATAGTGCCAAATTCCACCTGAATGCCAGGATTACAGCATGTGCCATCAACTCTGGTGTGTGCATGGGGTGGTTACTGAACATGGGGCTTACTGCATGCTAGATAAACAGTCTACTGACTGAGTTCATCTCCAGCCCCTGAGGAAGGTTTGCAGTATGGAAAATGCTTGGGCTAGGAGGCTCCTTTATTCCACTAGAAAGTACCCTTCGTTCCTGTTATTCCAACTAAGAAGCAAACTTACTAGGGTTTACTCCTAGGGACAAACTACTGGACTGCTTCCCTGAGTAGATGCCTCATTTGCTTTTAGCTCTCCCCTCCTGGAAGTCAACCTCTGCCAATTACTCTTAATCAAGCTCCATAGCAAGGACATTTCTTCCTTGAGTCTGGAAGCTTCTATAACCTGGCATTTAAGTTCAGTGGTCTTTGCTAGTATCAAACACCAATGTATGCATAGCCCCTGATGGCAGAAGCATCAGCCACAGGAACAGGGACCTACAACATAGCAAGTCCTGGATGGTGGTTCATGCATCCAAACTGCAGCAGGAAAGCAAAGGATGGCATCACCAAGCCTAACAGAAGAGATGAGAACCCTGTACAAAGGGCAGCAAGAAGGCTCTGGAAAAGGGACATGGTGGGAGAGGGACCTAGTCTGGCGACAGTGTACAAAGTGAGAGATGACAGAGGATCTGTGTGGAGCATGGCTAGGGCATCTTCCTGAAGATGGGGAAACAAGGAAAACCAGGGACTGGCGGGCAGTCATGATAATCTCTTCAGCAGCATGGCCACTTTACCAAGCTGAACAACATGACAGTATGGGGAGGGATGCCCCTGCTATAACCAGTTTCTTATGGTTCACTTTGTTAAATTCTAACGTTCACGGAATTAATTTACAAAGTTCACCTACGCAAACAGCTGGGCTATTTGACTGGAAGGAGCAAGACGGAAGAAATTCAGTAGTGTTTTGGCCATATTCTAATAGACTCAATTTTAAAGAGATACATACGGGTCTCTTAGCTTCAGGTACCTATAGACCTATTAGTAATCTTGCTTGTTGCCAGTACTCACTATCACCTTTTTTACTTATTCCTACACTCTTATTTCAGATCACCTCCAACAGAGGTTAGCTGTGGGAAAATTGCAGGTACCAAAGCATTAACCTAGGTGTGTATCTCACAGTGCATCTATCATTTCATGGAGGGTGTAGACAGAGGTTCTTACATATCTTTACATTCCCAGAAACTTGTGTTGCACCTGGCAAATGTTCTTACAAATAAACCATAGGTAGGAAAAACTCAGGAGGTAGACTGTGTACTGAGGACAGTGATTTATGGTCGCATGCTCTCAGGTGACACTTTCCAGATACACCTTCTGCCAGTCATAGCCCCAGCCCATGGCTCTCATCTCCCAGCCCATTCATTCTTCCACAGCTCCTGCATAGCTGTACCCTACCTGGTCTCCCAGGAAGGAAGGTGATTGGCATGGTATCAGGGCAGCCTTGGCCAGGGTGCCAGCGGGCTTTGCAAGCAGAGCAGAATTCCATGTCGCAAGCTTTGCACTGCACCAGCTGGGGGGTCTGAATCCCTATGTCCTGGAGTTGGCACACGGCTTGGCAGGTGGATGCTGGGCACCACGTCCGGCAAGGGTCAAAAAGCACCTCTAGCACAAGGACACAGAAGATAAAAATCAGGTTCAGAATACCACAGACACTGGAGAGGGTGAGTATGGAGAAGACCCTCTGTGGCACCAACAAAGGCAGTCAGAATGGAGGCCATCCAGGTGACCCAGCCAGACACACTCCAGATAAACTGATAATTTACTCCCCTTGTGTTCATCCAACTCCACCCAAGCCTCTCTCAGCTTTTCACCCTCGGACCTGGTATGCCAAGGGCTCCCGCACCCGCCATAGTGCTCACCCAGTCCAGTCTCTCTGAGTGTTGACATAACCAGATCCTTGTCTGACCCATCCCCCATGTTCCCACTGACAGCCTTGTCTTCAACCCTCACCACACAGTGTCAGGTTCACACATAGCCACTTGCAAATCTTGTTGGAAGGTGCAAAGGAAGGAGGGAAGGAAAATGTTGCATTAGTCTTATGGCCTTTCTTCCTGTCTGTGGTGGCATACAGAACCATGGCTTTTGCGATGGCATTTCCAGAACTAGGAGTCTTAATTTGTTCGTAGTTAGTCTTTTAGTAGGGTGATCCACATGCCCAAGACAGATTCTCTTGCCAAGTCTAAACCTGGGTAAAACTAGCACTTTGCGTTCCCTGCAGATTAAGCCCAAGCTACTGCAAAGCCTTTCTTAATGGGACTGGTCAGGAAGTTTAGTTTAAAAACAGGATATGGTGGCATTCCTTGCTTCACATCCTGATCCAAGCCCTGCATTTATAACTCGTCCTGAGTTGCCCTCCATGGTGAGCCAGCCCAGCATCTCACTTCCCCTCCTCTCTAGTGGACTTGGAACTTTCACCAGATAAGGTAGGTGACACCAACAGGAGGCTAACATTCTGACAGGGACCATGGCAGGCCAGTGGATTGCTGGACCATCTCCACGAGGCTGCATGGGCCACTGGCCCTCAGCTTTGTAGTTGGGCTGCTCTTGAGAAGCAATCTGGGGAGCATTAAGATTTTGATGGGCAAATGTGCAAAAGGAACTTGCTAAGGTGCAAGGAAAAGGGTGCTTGTTTGCAAGCATCCTGGCCCTACCCCAGGTAGCCAGACATGGTTGTGGCTCACCTGATTAAAAAGTGGGAACTCTACTCAATGGGACACCCAGCCGACTGAGAGTGCAGAGGGCTGCTATGATGAGCACTGACTGATCACCTAGCACATAAACCTATGCGCACATCGATGAGGCAGCTCCTAAATTAGGACAATTGAAGTGGAGGACTCATTCTAACTGTAGGGAGCACCAGTCCCATGCACTGGGGTCCTGGACTGAATAAAAAGGAACAATCAAGCTAAGAACAGGCATTCATCCCTTTCTGCTTCCTGACTGCAGATGCAATGTAAACAGTAGCCTCACATTCTTACCACCATGCCTTCCCTACTGTGGTGTGCTTACAGAACTTCAAACTGTGAGCCAAATAAACCCTCAGGCACAAGGTCTGAAGCTGCAGAGTTCATGACCTCACACAGCTTGTGTGTGTGTGTGTCTTTCCATGGGTTCTATGTTCCTCAAGAATAAGGGACATTCTGTCCAGTCCCGAAGGAGCAAGCCTCTCAGGTATAAGCTCAATAATGACCTTACCGACTATAGTAGAGGACCGTCAGCCTCTGTGAACGGCAGAGTAGGGATTATTTACATTGCTAGGGACCATGTGATTTGGGGGTTTCTGCAACATCTACTTGGTTTGCTACTGGGGTTAAGAGCAGACTACCCGATTCTGAGGAAACCTAAATTATAGTAGCTGGGGGTAGGAGATGGGTTGGTCTAGTATCCATGGCAGCTGACCTTTAATCTAGTATAACTCCTTGCCTTATTTGTTAAGGTAAGTTCATTAAAAGCATAAAAGCATATATCTTTTGATATGACAGCAACAGCCAGAGATGGTACATGTGACAACAGGGGGACTCCAGACCTGAGAACCTGCATCACACATAATGATTGGACTCCATTACGGTACTGTAAAATCTCTGAGATGCCCCTGACACCAAGAGAATGAACAGCAGCTTCTGTCCAACTGGGGTGTCAATGTGTGCTGTCTGAAGAAGGTTCCTGACCACTGAACGTGTGGATTTGTGTGGAGTCAGAATAGAGGCACATGGAGAAGGGTTGCCTTGCAGTCTTGGGATGCTGAGAGGTCCCTACAACCTCCCAGCTCTCAAGTGCATGCTGGGAGGAAATCACCAGGGAGCTCCCAATAGCTCAAGAACCCTCAGGATTTTCACTGCTAGCAGCTCTTCCCTGTTAACACACAACTTCAGATTCACCTACCAGGCCTCTGACTCTCTCTGTGCATGTGATCCAGGAGCCAGCCTGGTCTCAGACCAATATGATGTACTCTATCTGCATAGGAACTGAAGGAAGTTCTGAGGAAAGGGGGACATGGGAACTCAACATACTGAATGTGTGACATAGACCCAGGCCTCTGGATTACTGTTTAATTAATATCATGCTGTAGTTAAACCTTGCTGGGAGTAAGCTTCCTATCTCAGACCCTGGGAATCTCTGTGTCCTGCCTGGTGACCCTCCTGTGTTCTGGAAGCCCTAGACATCAGTGGGACAGGCTTCTTTTTACACACTTCTGATGACAGTGGGAGAGGCCATCTTGTACCTTTATCACAGAAGACCCATTCGGCTGTGGCATGGAAGGGAGGCCTAAGAAAGGTTTCCATGGTAACAACTCCAAGTCTATGACTGGTTTACTCAGGGCCTTTATGGCCCTGCCTATTACCACATGGAGAGATTCCCTACAGGCAGAGGGGAAGTGATCTGCCTCTGAGCAGACTACAGCATCTTTCTTGGGCTGTGAGGCCGACGGTGCAGCCCCAACCCCTAGCTGAAATCTATTAATATGATCATTGTTCTTTCCACTGCTCAGCTCTTCCAGCTGTACATATAAGCAGGGGTCAGTCAGTAATAAAGCTCAGAGCAGACATCACTTATGTGCTTCTCTTAGAATGTATAAATATGTCTCTCGGCTTCCCTGTCACCAGTGTCTATTAATAACGCATTATCCATGCTGCATCCTATATAGTGTATTATATCTACTATATACACACATGTATGTATATGAGATATGTTAACGTGGAGCAGGTTCTGCATTCTGGGGAAGCAAAAGAATACAGTCATAACTCTACTCTGCCAAAGACCTACTAGTCCCACAGGACTTGTCTTCAGGAGACGGGGGTTAATGTGCATTTCTTAGGGATCCTTGATGAAGCAGAGACCCAAGAGATCTATTAGAAAAAAATCCAACAAATTTTCACAAGGGTGGTTTACTCTTTGAAGACAAATGGTATGCAGAAGCATTCTGAGGGACTGGCACCCAACACACCCTCCTGTGCTCCCTGCTGCTGTGTTGACTGATTCACTAAGTACCCTGGTCCTTAGGGTGGTGGTGGTGGGTTAAACCTTGTTGGGAAGACACTGCAAACTGAGGACTCTGGTTCTTATTAAGGATGGAAATGGACCTGGCTGTGTTATTAATCACTCTGAGATTTTCTTTTCTTTTAATAAACAAAAGGATCAAATTGGGATACCATGTACTTCCAGACAGACTGGAAAGAAACACTCAGAAGCTGCAGGAGCATGCTGTGCTCCATGGACCTTTCTCTAGAACCTTTTCTCACCCAGGTGCTAGAGTTTGCCCAACGGGACAGAAGGTTCCAGAAAGCAAAAGCAGTACCCAAGAACCCTCCCTGGCCTCCAGATAGACAAAGACTTCACTGGGGAGAGGTCAAGAATTGAAAATGAAAATCCAGGCTGCTGGGTCAGTCAAGACACACCATGGCTAAATAAAGAGGTGTTTGAAGCTTAAACTCACCGTTGGTCTTCTCTGTAACTAAAAATGATAGAAAATCATCTAAATGAGTTTCCTTCCAAGGCATCCCCAATGGACTAAACTTTGAAGGAATGAAGCAAGTCAGAGTTAGCTTTCTGATCACATCTCTAGGTTCATCCAAGGTGCTGACTAGAATATGCAGCTGTGTTTTACGTCCCACTTCTAACATTCCATCTGGCCAGCACTTCTGTGGTATTAAGTCCAAATCCTTTTAAAACATTACTCAGTGTTAGGCTGCTAAGATGTTTTCTAGTTACAGTTTCCTGTATTTTTCTAACCTAAGTTAAGGTGATTCATTTCTGATGCAAGAGTCAGAATCTTTTAGATGAAGCCAGAGGGAAAAAAGAAAGCTTAAAATTATTTGGTTGAAAAACCTACCCCACTTCATATTGGAATTAAATTTTGATGTCAAAGAAAGTTCATGTCCTTGTGATTGAAATAACTCCCAGTCTCTGTTTACATCCCATGAAACTGGGTTTAAAGGAGTCTGAGGTTCTCAGATCCAAATGAGCCAACTCCATAACGCCCTGCTCTGTCTTTAATGTTGCAGGGCATTAGGTTTAAGGTGAGCTAACCCAATGTAAATGATGCCTGTCATTTAAAGAAACAGACTCTGAAAAAACAAATTTTGAAGTCAGAATTGAAAACAAATTAAAAATCCCTGTTGATCTTGTAAAAAGCTTTATTTAATCTAATTGTATGTGCTGTGCATGTATGCAATTTTTTATGTGTATGTCTGCATGGGTATGTGAACCATATGCATGCCATGCTCATGGCGGTCGGAAAAGGGCATCAGACACCTGGGAACTGGAGTTACAGATGGTCATGAGTCACCACCTGTGTGCTGAGAACTAAAGCAAGGTCCTGTGCAAGAACTTAAGTGTTCTCAACTGCTGAGATATCTCTCCAACCCCACTGATTTTTAAATTTATCTATACATATACACACAGAGGAACACACACACACACACACTTATATACATGTGTATGTGTGTTATATTTTTAAGTAAACGAAAGATTATCTCTAGCATTTCTCTTGTTTTCTTTTTAAACCTCAAACTTGTAGCACCCACACCCCTCTGACACTACTGCATCCTGCCCTGCATTTTGCATTCCATATAAGCACTTCACCTTGTGATCTGGCTCAGCAGCAAGCCTCTGATCCAGGCTCATGGTATCTAGGCAGAGGGGATGTGGTCATAGTAGTGTTCACTGCCTCGTCAGAGCACTCATGGGGTGTCCTCCTAGAAGCTCTGCAGCAGAAGCCACCTGCACTACCCTATCTCCCATCTACTCTTTGCAGTGACCTCGGGTCTCTGAGAGCAGAGCAGATGGGACCTGTATGTTCCTTCAAACACCATTTTATGATCGCAAAGCACTTCAGAGAGCAAGATAAAGGCCTCACATGGCATTCGGCATGTCTCAGTGTCTGGCAATGAGGTCACCGAATAAAGTTACCAACTCTTTTGAGTATATTCCACACATCTATCTATCTGTCTTCTCCAGGATTGGATCTAAAAAGAAGTGGTCTGTGAAGGACCCAGCAGGAGTGGAGAAGTTAGTTAGCTCTCAAGGCTGGAGATGTGGCTAGATCCCCATTAGAGTTAGAAAGCACACAAGTCACCCAGTTGCCATGGGTATGAGCACAGTGGACTGTGGTATGACAAGCCTGGGGTACTCACTGAGGCCCAAGGCTCAGTTACTCATGAGCACTGTTACCTAAGCCTTCAAGGGGTAGTGAGTCAGGGTAGGATGAATCTAGATGCAGCGTTCAACAGTGGGACCTGCAGGAGTTCCAAACTTTAGGTCTTTTAAATGTAGGGCCAGTCTAAGAGTTTAGACCCAAACCTGGCTAAAGAAAATAGGGACTAAGAATCTTCTTAAACCAGCAAGAAGCCCCGATCTCTGTATATAAATAGTGTCTCCTGAGTCCCTTCTGCTGCCAAATAGGTCACAAGTCCAGGCTGCCAGGCTGTAAGCAGCTCAGAGGGTACTCCGCCAACATTATTTCAGAGGCACAATTTACGCTGATGCTTTCCATCCTTGTTGCATCTTTTTTCATTCCCAGCAAATGATGTACACTCATGTCTCCCAAAAGAAAGCTCCATCAATGTTGCCCACCTTCTGTTGTTGGATTCAAAGCTGGCTGCCACAACAGAGGCCACTTACCTCTTTCAAATTGTAGCTTTTTATATCTTTGCATAATTTCAGCTGCAACCATACACTCAATCTGCAAAGAAAAAGAAAAAGGGGAAAAAAAGCAGACATAAGGATTGTGATACACAGAGGGTTAGAATGTCATACAACACAACAGGATCCTGCTAAACCAACCAAAGCCCACCACAAACAGGCAACCAAACCTCGTGTTGTGTCCTTCCGCCCCCTTCCCACCCCAACGTGCCTCATTCTCCTGAAGGTGGCCCTGTTTCGGGCATGCAGCATCTGGGCAGCTAATCGAAGTTTCTAGGCCTTCTTTGATTAAGAGCTCAACATACTGTTTCAGGCACTGGAAGAAAGAAAAGTGTGTAAACACCTGCACGTCCCGAATACCAAAGACAAAGTGGTGTGTTAAGCAAACAGCTAGCTATTAACTCTGAGAGCTACCTTCACTACTGGCCTGGCAACATAAGCCCATTGGTGCGATCCTGGTATGAATATTACAGGGATGACCAAGCACTTTCTGACTGGGTTTACAGTGTGGCCATTAAGATGAAACTCATACTCTGTACTGTCAGCTGCATGAGTCATAGGCCCTAGGGATGAACCTACACCTACTCTTCTGCTAAACAGACATCACATTAAACTACTTCCTAAGTTCTTATCGTCATTCCCATAGAGGAGCACATCTCTCCTCCTTTATCAGAGAGGTGTCGTCAGTGGACAGAGTGACTGATACAAGTCCTACAACATGGACAGAGGAAGGGATTTTAAAGCGTTTAGCTCTAAATAGGACAGCAATATCACAACCCTACTCACAAGGCCCAGGGATCATTGGAGAAGAAGAGGCAGAAAGACGGTAAGAGTCAGAGGGAGAGAAACAGCCTTTGGCAGACAGGACAGGGCAAGGAAGGGGAAGGAAAGGGAAGGAAGGAGGGGAAATGGTAAGATAAAGGGAAGAAGGAAGAAGAGAGGGAGGCCAAGGCCAACTTCCCAATGCTGTTTTCCACAGACTTGACATCATGTGCAAAATATTGCCCTGGACTCTAAAACAGTGTTTATCAACCTGTGGGTCACATGACTCCTTTGGAGGTCAAACAACCCTTTCAAAGGGTTGCAAGTCAGATATCCTGCATATCAGATATTTACATGATGATTCATAATAATAGAAACCTACAGTTAAGGAAGTAGCAATGGTGACTGCGTCCTGAAAACCCAGTACTATATTAAAATGTCAAGAAGGTTGAGAACCACCACTGTAAACACAGGCCCTTAGTTTGATATGTCTGTGGGGCTCTGATGAGGAATCTGGCTGGGAACATGGCGCACCTACATCTACCTGTAGATAAGAGATGCTTTGGAGTTCTGTTTGAGACACAGGATGGTGGAGTTATCAGAAACAAACCAATTGCCATCCTTGGAGGCTTTCCCAAGACAAGAGAGGGCAGGTAATCAGGGAAAAATAGGGTTACAATGCCACCCCCACCCCCCGACCTACACAGCACTGCTGACCGGCTATGAGGTGACACTTGGCTTGGTGGTGAAGCTCTATTCTACGTGTGGCAGGCATGGAAGTGGCATGCCTTGTCTGTGGTGGCCACGTGGAAAGGGAGCATAACCCCTGCAGTTTTCGGAATCAGACAGACTCAGGCAATCTTGGATCCTCTCCCAAGGCCATGGAGACACACCCTTGATGCTTTTGGCCCCTAGTTCTCTACACAATAAGATCTGAATGTCTGCTTTACTAGGCTTTCTTGACAGAAGGAAATAAAGAATATCAACACCTGTCACAAATCTTAGTATAGCAGCTAAGTAAGCAGGGGCTGTTGTCTCATTTGTCTGCCTGTGCGGTTTGCCTTTTACAGTCACAGGCATAAAAAAGCCCAAATCCTTAGCAAAAAGATTATTGCTTTACTGTCTATAATTAAATCTGTCTAATTTGGTGTCTGGAAAGTCTCAGAATGTCTTAAACCAACAGCTCTGGCCAGGGTCCAATATAAAGACACAACCTCATTCTCTCTCAGTGGGAAACAGAACAATCAAACCAGGTAGGTGTGAGATGTATGTCCTCAGGGCTTCTCACAACCACACTGTTCAAAGCTTGCTTGTGTCCATGAGCAGTGAGTCACGCTGGGTGACTGCAACCCCAAGAGCAAGCTCAGCAGACGGACGGATCGCATTTCTGAGCAGCACACACAGTGCTTATGTCATGGGAATATTGATTTGTTTACTACAGAGCGGCTGCTCCTGCATCCATCAAAACCAGCCACGGCCCTCTTCCAGATGTAAAGTGGGCTATGACTCATAAGCCTTGTTTTCCAATCTAATGGCAAAAAGATGTCTTAGAATGAGAACACACATACACACACACAAACACACACACACAAATCAGGCAACAAGAGAAACTTCTGTTATAATAAATAAACATTCTCCCAGACAGGAATTGACATACTCGCTGATATATCTATCATCTTTCTTTAATCAGATGCCTCCCAAATACCAGACTGTTGTCAGTCACTTTGCCTCTGTTAGCCCAATAAATAAAACCATAACTGTAGGAGGTGTTACCATTCCCATTCCCCACAGTGAAAGTGAGGTCCCCGGGAGTTAAACACCACCCAAGGCCACTTTCTACAAATGGAAGCACTAAGCCCCAGAGCACAAGGGCAGAGCTCCAAGGTTGGCTGTTTTTCATTTGTTTGTTTGTTTGTTTTGTTTTTGTCTGATTTCCCATTCTTTTTCTTCTTCAATTAACTCCTTAAACTGGGTTTGGTGACTCAGGCCTGTAATCCCAGTACTTTGGTGGATGAGGCAAGAAGATAATGAGTGCAATGCCACCCTGGCTACACAGTGACTTCCTGTTACTTTATACTGATCATTCTGAACCAGAGAGCAAATCACTATAGAAAAAAACCAATACACACACCACACATACACACACCCCATATACCATATACAAACATAACCACACACACAGACACACCCCCACATACATACACACCACATACCACACACACCCATACATACTTGCATACACATACATACTCCCACACATGCACACATGCACCACACACACAGAGACACACACCAGACATACACATACTTCCCCACATACACCAGAGCAAAACAATATCACAAACACACACACACACACACACACACACACACGTACACTCATCCACACACTCACCAGAGCAAAACACTATGACAAAAAAGAACCAACACACACCACACACATGAACCACATATACCACCCCCCCCACATACCACATACAACACACACATATACATACTTACATACACACACATTCCCCTCACATACCACAGACACATACACACACACACACACACACACACACACACACACACACACTCTTATAGCATAAGCAATCATTTTTGAAGCATCTCTGTTACATCAAAAAATGCTCACAGAACAAAGGCTACACCTACTAAATTGACATCTGAATCAACACAGAAGTGTGCTACATCTATTGTCAACCTGACACAAACTAGAGCCACTTGGGAAGAGCCAACCTCAACTGGAAAATTGCTTCAATTGGATTGCCCTGTGGCAATGAAGGACTGTCTTGATTGCCAAGTGATGTAGGAAGGCCTAACCCACTGTGGGTGTTGCTCTCCCTGGACAGGTGAACCTGAGCTGTGTGAGAAAGACAGCAAGAGCCAAGGAGCAAGCCAGTGAGCAGTCCCTCCTCCAAAGTGACTGCTTCAAGTTCTTGTCCTGTAAGAGTTCCCTCAAAGATGGCTGTGTCTGCAAAACAAATCCCTTCCTCTTCTGGCCATGCTTTAATCACAGCAACAGAAAACAAACTGAGACAGCAGGGTACAGTGTCACCTGGTGTCAGAGAAGGTTTGGGAGGTGAAAGGTTGGGCTCCGGGGACTGAGGAAAGCAGGCATGCAGAGCAGGAGTGTGGCCACAGAATGTTCCAGTCATTACAGTTTCCACTGTGGCTTCCAACTCTTCGAAAGAGTTGAAAAGACAGCTCTGCTGGTTGGCCTGGACACACCCACTGCACTAGAAGCTTCCTGCCAAGGAATAGTGGGCCACAGAACCTGCCCTGGAACTCCAGTTAGTCAACTGTGAATGCTTTGACTCTGAAGACCTGCTTTGCTGCTAGCACCCCAGGGACAAGAACCCAGAAGACACTGTGGCTCACTTGTACCCTGGTGGCCCAGGTTAATCACAAGCTCTGGTTTACAAAGACCACTCAGGAGTAGATGTGGACAAAAGCAGTGGACCCTGAGAATAGCATTTTGGGAGCAAGGACCCTGGAATCAGAGTTTGGTTTGGATCCTGGATCAACCACGAACCACTCTTGTGACAATGGCCAGAACCTTCATCTGGGAGCTTTCTGCCCCAGGGTGTGGGGTAAGCTTGGTAGACATGGGAAATGTCACCCTCCAGCTTGCGAACTACAGAGACATGCTCCTCCAGGTAATGGCTGGAAGTTGGCCTTCTCCCAGTATTTCCAGAGCTAACAGCAAATCTCCTCCATCAGATGGCAGGTTCTCTGAAGGCCAGGATGGCTTAGCATTCATCTTTCTGGCCAACAGTGCCAGTCAGTGGAGAGTTGGTGCTGTGCAGGCCAGCATACTGTTGAGCCAGAACCTAGCCACCAGCACGCTGTGTATCAGCTGACCTGAGACAGCAGCAAGCTACCCACACAGGCTTGCAGAAAGCTGAGCTGCAGATCCTGAGACAGGCACCCTGCAGTTGAGATGGTTGAACAGCACAGCCTTATTCAGACAGTTTCATGAGAACCTTGGATGGCCCTGGAAACCTAGTGCAAACTGCCCACACACCTCTTCTGGCAAAGAGCACAGCCCCCAAGACCATAGGCCCTGATGTCACTCACAATCTTCCAAAATAGAAAAGTCTCCATACATTAATGAAATAAAAATATAACCCAGACTTTACCTGTTTAAAAATAAGAAGGAAACTACACCTCTTTATTAGCCTGTGCTCTTGCCAAAATAGTGACTCTGTGTCTCCAGCATAAATACAGTGTGTGCTCTCTGGCACCAAGCTCTACCACTGGCCAAGCGCACATCACCATCAGCTGCACCTGGTTCTTGTTGCTCGATTTGATCACATGGTGTACCCCAAGATTGATGGAAAACCCTGTTTCTAGTCGTGGTGTGACTCAACCCTAGCACACTTCTTTAATCCAAGAGCTTTCTGCTTGTTTACTGCAAACAGGATTAAAGTCAACCAAAGGTCTAGTGGCAGAGCAAGCAACCAGATGACAGGAAAACACACACACACACACACACACACACACACACACACACACACACACAGAGACACACACACACACAGAAAGAGTAAGAGGGAGTCAGGAAGATGGATAGAGAGACACAGGAAGTATCAGGGAGGGACATCCAGTTAGAGATGTTGTTTCAGATGGAATAGGAGAAAAGTCTCCTTCTGAGATGACAGCAGAAGGAGGTCAGCTGGCTGCTTTCTTAGGCTGACTGAGCTAGCAGGTTTTCACCCCAGCATCTGGCTCCTGAGTCTTTATTGGTAAAATCAAACCAGATTTAAAAGAGCTGGTGTTGCCTCTCACCATGGAGACATTTCATAATGACCTATTTGCCTCCTATAATTCCTTACCTCCAACTTTACCTTTTAAAATGACTTTAATTATTAAAACAAAAACTCTTACCCCACCCCCCAGCCTCACTCAGCCCACTAGTTCAAAATAGGTGACTATCCTGGTCAAGACATGAACAACCTGGTGTCTGAGGAGCATCTAGTGCCCAGGGTCAGAGGACATCTCAGTCTCACACAAGGTAGTGTGAGGGTGACAGTAATTAACCAGCATGCTCTTGGACCCTATCTCCATTCCTCAAGACACCCTGGTTCTGGTTGTTCACACTCATCGATTTTTCCTATGATGTGCATCTATACAAAGCTATCTGTCTTAGGATTTCCAATTGCTGTAAAGAGACATCATGACTACATCAACTCTTATAAAGGATAACATTTAATTGGTGTGGCTTATATTTTCTGGTTTAGTCCATTATCATCATGGTGGGACATAGTGGTATATATGGTGTGCAGGCAGTCAGTGTTGGAGGAGGAGCTGAGTGCCCCATATCTTAGCTTGCAGGCAACAGGAAGTTGTCTGTCTCACTGGGAGTGGCTTGAGCACATATGAGACCTCAAAGCCTGCCTCCATAGTGACCCATGTCCTCCAACAAGACCACACCTACTCAAGTAAGACCACAACTCATCTAGTGATGGTGCCACTTCCTTTGGGTGGGCCATTTTCTTTCAAACCACTACAGTACCTACACTCAATAACGTTTTGGAAACTATTTGCTAGAATCTTCTCTGACAAGGGCAGGCTGACCTCACATGGTAAGACAGATTTTGTTCCTCCAAACCCTGATAAACCTACAAGTAAATGGGTACACAATCCAGCTGTACTAATGGACTCCTCACAGCAATACGGATAGCTAGATCAATAAACAAACTCACAGTGCCTGGGGAAAACAAGAATAAGTTTAAACCCCAGATGATGGAGGAGTCACAAAGCTTCAAAGAGGGAAACCAAGGCAGTGGCAGAGTTTAGTAATGGAGGTACTTTGTGACTGAGGAGAGAGGAGGCAGCTGTTAAGGTTGAGTTTTGAAGTCTCTAACATGGAGGGTATTTATTCTCCATATCCAAAGGAATGTTCCAACTGTCTCCCTGCACTGCAGCCTACATTCTGTCAGAACCTTTCCCTGCCTGCTTGATCTTGAGGTTTAGCAAGACTAGCCCAGAGATTGAAGACAGGTTCCAGGCCCCTGGCTGAACCAATCAATGGGTCAACCTTAGCTAACTCAGGGGTCAGTACCTAAGACTAGGTCTCTCCTGGGAAAGAATAATTCTTTTGGATCAATTCCTGGTGACATTCCTCTTCCTCTTCTTCATCTAGGGACATGTGGTTATGAAACAACCATTAAGTCATTCTATCTGTTCAGAGACTCTATTGGGATGAATGTAAAAGGGCCCAATCCTGGTATAGGCCATGGACTTGGGCAGTTGACATGCACCACAGAGACACAGGTTGGGGCAAGAAGGAACAGTTAGTGACAGAAAAGAGACAAAGCCCATGAATCTTGATGATCAAAGAAAAGCCACATTCCGGGATATGAAGACCAGAGACCAGAAAGGGGAGGGAGTCTGAAACCTTGCCAGGCTCCTGATCACCAACAAAGAGCCAATTGGTGGTAGAGTGCAAACTCATGACACCACAGCTGGGTGCCCCTTCTGCAGTGATTTACAGTCCCTACACAATGGCCAGCCACAGATGTCAGCCTGACCCATGCAATCAAGAGGGTCTCATGGGAAAACATCTTCCTTTTCTGGATCCAACATTTCTATTCCCTGTGCAGCTCTGCTTGAAGCAGGGTGCCTTCTTTCAGGGTAACACAAATGTATTGCTTTCCTGTCTGTCTCGTTAGGGGTCCTAACTCCTCCATGGCTTATCCACACTGCTGTGATCCCAATGACCCCAGAAGAGGAGATGATGTTTAACTGAAATGGCATGTTGACAATGCCTCCCCTTCTCAGCAAACACACAGGTGCCCCTATTGCTTCACACCCCAGAGCTATAGACAAGATACCTACCTTCAACATTCTCAGTTTTAGAAGACAGTTTGGAGGAGAGAAAAAAAATCACAGCTGCCACAAAATGACACTGGTCTTTGGTACCTGTGGCCTGGCTTCTTTGAGAAAACAGTGGCTGTTTCTTATATTCCTTGAGTTCAAATGAAGCCCTTGGCATGAGTTAGAGTTGTTTATTTATTTTACAAGAATTCTCTAGACATGGAAACAGAAACAACAATGAAAGGGAAGGCTTGGCACTAAGGCAGGAAGGCAGGAAGAGCAGTATTTCAAGAGGAAAGTGCATGCTCTGACTCTGACAGCTCTAGGTGGCTAGAGAGAAGTAGGTGGGTCTAAAAGCACTCCTCACAGTAGAGAGGTGTTGGGGGACTGATGGGAGCTGTAGGAATGTCCCCTCAGGCAATAGAAAGGCACTCTGCAGGAAGCTAACTTTTCAGCACAACTTGACAAGCTCCAGTCCTAGCTCATCCACTGGCTGAGATCTGAACCCTGCATTAATCAGATGAGGAGAGCCACTCCATCATCCTCTAGTCTCCAGGTGCCCACACTGCTCTCCCCACCACCTGAAAATATCAAAAGCAATTTCCTTTCCAGCGGGTTGATGCTAGTTTTTTTCCGGGGCTTTAATGAGGCACTTGTCTTTGAATGTGAGCTCAGAGAGATCAAATCACTTAGGTGCATGTCCTGAGCCTTTATCGATTAGCTATTATGAGTCCTGCACTAAGCTATGTATTGAGTGTATACAGAATGAACCACAACATCTCCTTCCTTCCAAGAGGCAGCCTAGAACCACTGGGAATGAGATATGGGCTTAATTAAGGCTCAGGCTCCTAGATCTGAAAGGGTGCAGGTCCTGGGCAGGAGAGCGAAGACACCCAGGCAGGGAGGTAGCAAAGACTTTCTGCTGTGTTCTCATCTCAACTCCACAGCAGTTGCCCACGCTCTGTAGCCAGAATGGCAGTCAAATCCAGAAGCAATGGGGCTTTTCAAAGAGCAGTCTTAGGAGCTCTCTCCCCACTTCTATACCTTTAAAAGTAACCAGTGTTTTATTTTGCCATCCAGCTATTATGTAACTGACAAACACAAACAGCATATTTAAGGTTCTGACTTGATGTTGCCATGTATGTGTAGATGTGTGTGTGTGTGCAGTGTGCAGTGGGTGCATTCATGTGTGTGTGTGTGTGTGTGCGTGCATGCAGAAGACAACCTCAGATGTAGATCCTCATCTTCCACCTTGCTTCAGACAAGGTGTCTTTATCACTTTTCCTTTGTGTAAGCCAAGCTAGGTGACCCACAAGTTTCCAGGGGCCTTCCTGTCTCCACCTCCCATCTCCTGGTAGGAACACTTAGATGATAGACATTCATGTTATGTTCTTGGTTTTATGTGAGCTCTGATGATCTGAACTCAGGTTTTCACACTTGCAAGTCAAACACCTGTTCATACCAAACCTTCTCCCCAGCCCTGCACTTAAATATTGTGGTGATCAATTAAGCATGCATTGTGTCCTTTGGACTTTGGGTTTATTCTTGCAGTTGTCATTGCTTTGTTTTGCTTAAGCTGAAATAGTACATCTGCACACTCAGTACAACACTCCAACCCACTCAATACATACATCAATGTCAAGTCACAGTTGCACCTTGCACCTACTGAGCAACATTGCCTAGTCTTTCCTACTCTATCAATGTTTCCATCACTCCTATTCTTTGAGAATAAAAAATCAGAAAAACCATGTAAATAATGTTCTCTTAGTTTCCAATCTACTCTTTTTTGTGTTAAGTGTTTTGTTGCTGTTTTCTTTTGCGATAGATAAACATTATAAGTTTGGGGCTGTGGGGAGATGGCTCAGCAGTTAAGAGTACACGCTGCTCTTCCAGAGGACCCAAATTTGATTCTCAGCACCTACATCAAGCAACTTAAACTGCCCATAACTCCAGATCCAGAGATCTGATGATCACTTCCAGCCAACGTAGTGCGCGCACGCACGCGCGCACACACACACACACACACACACACACACACACAGGAAAAAAAATATTATTCAAGTCTGAGTTAGACCCAAACCCAAACCTCTTAAGTTAGGAGTCTCTATATTCATGTTGGGAACAGATCATTCTGGATACTGCATAAGACACTCTGACCTCAAGTTTTAGACACTATCATTCAGCATTCAACAGGGAAAGACGGCACTAGTGGTGGCATATTGTAGCTGCACACAGTCCTCGGGTTAGCTCTGCCACAATGTCAAGTGTGTGCTTATCATTAAGCTGAAAATGAGGTATGGAAAAGCCCCTTGTATAGCAAGAAGAATGTGTGCTATGCTGGGTGTTTTAATTGGGCATTTTTAAATTGTGCCACCGGTTTCTACAATTCTGGTTAAGTGATGGCTTGTGCACCACAAGTCATTATCACATAAAGATTCTACTCTGGCTGCCTTTGTGTGAGTCTGAGTAGACACGTAGGCTCCCACAATGCTTAGCCCAAGTGTGGCTTGGTGTGCCTGAAGTGAGTAGCAATATTATTGAACAAGTGCTTGAGCTGAGAGACCAACCAGGGTACAGAAGACACACTGGCACTGGGCGATGGTTGTCATCTGCTCTGCTGGGTACTCCCCAAGGCACAGCTTGCAGGACACCAGCGGGTCGAGGGCCAGGTCCCAGGTGGGCCGGTACCTGGCTGTGGTCATCGCAGAACAGTCTGAAATGAGAGAAATGTACACACTCAAGACTTCCTTCCTGGGGCTTCCACAGAAACACAGTGAGAATCACACATGGTTATGATGCGACTAGGTTGGGGAGGGGACAACAAGTGACTGTGGATGGAGACAATGTCCTCTGGGGAGGTTTATCCAGAGGTCCCCACTTAGGTCTGTGGGTGGTGACTTTACATTGTTAATCCTCAAAATTAGAAAGGACCACACAGCCCCGTCCTTCCCATCAGCCTTCTGAGGTGCATTTGATAAGGGTTCCTGCTAGAAGGGTAAAATTTAGCAACCGCAAAAGTGAGGCTTTGGTTAAGGTAGTCAACTGCTTGGGTTTAACTCTTGCCCAGTTGGTGGTGGAGAAACACCCAAGGGAAGGGACCCAATGAAGCCCATCTCTAAGGCCCTTCTTGCCCTCATAAGTCATGCAGCTTCCCCAGTGGGCTAGCAGCAACACCCTTAATCCTGTGTGCTTCTTAAGCAAGTCCATTTTCTAGAATGTTCAGTTCTGGACAGCAAAGATGTTTGGGAGACAGGTTCACTTGAGGGAGTCCCATGTGTACAATAGACTTTCAATGACACTCACTCCCCATACCGCAGGAATTTGTCACCCCAAGCCACCTATGGCTGGTGTCCTCTGCCCATCTGTATTTTCCTGTTGCATAGAGGCTATGCTGCATTAGCCATGCTGGCTGTTTGATCATCCATGATGAGTCAGGCAGCCAAGATGACTGTGGGGAGATGGAATAGGTGGACCTTTCAAGCTGTCAGGTCAACACTGGTCTAAAGATTCCCCCAGAGACTCCTTGATGTTTGCATAAACAAACTCTTGCATTTGGAGATCTTAATTCTCACTTCCAGCTTTTGCCACTCAATTTTAAGTATCATGTACTCACCTGGTACCTGTGGTACTTAAATATGTGCTTTGCAATCCTAATAATCTGCTTTCCGAAATCATGCTTGTCAAGCTTGAGAACATCTGTCATGTCTCACCTTAAGATCAACACTGATATAGAGGTGTGACACATATCCTTCCTCATCTAAATCCCATTCTGAATGAGGCAGTCAGACAGGAACCCCTGCATCCCCCAAGTGAGAGCAGACAGCAAGGGCTGTGTCCACTAGCATCTTCCTTACAGAATAGGGCTGTACACATAACAACAAAGACATATACAGGAAGGCAAAAGGAAAGAAATATGACACCACTCTCAGCAAACAATGGTTCCAGAATCCCAGAAAGACTCAAAGATACCTGAGGGAATTTCTTACATTTTTGATCATTTACATTTTGGGGGGTATGAGCCTAGCCTTGAACAGCTGAGCTACCCCTACAACCCCTGAGGGAATTTCTAACCACAGATCTTCTGGTCTGATCAAAACCTCCCTGGAAACACCATCAATGCCATGCCCAAAGGTGTATCCCCTGGTTGGTTCCAAGTCCTGCACCAGTTACAAAGACTGACACAGTTCAATCAGGGGAGAGAGAGAGCTTAACAGTGGTGCAGAACCCTTACCTGGGGCAGAACCCTGTATAGTTTGGATTCAAACCATCACCCATAAACAGTAGCATGCAGGTCCTTAACCCATGTGGGCTTCAGTCTGCACATGGGTGCAAAAGGGTTGATAATCCCACTTTATGGAAGGATGGGATAAGGAGGGAATCCCTGTGACATCTCATGTCAACATGGCTTCATTATCCTAAGGCAGTGGTTCTCAACCTTCCTAATGCCACAACCATTTAATACTAGTTCTTGTGTTGTGGTGACCCCAACCATAAAATTACTTGGTTGCTACTGTATAACTAAAATTTGCTACTGTTTTGAATAAATATCTGATATGCAGGATATCTGACATGCAACCCCCAAAGGGTCATGACCCACAGGTTGAGAACCACTGCTCTAAGAGAAGAATTCCACGATGCCACCATGTACTGCAGTTGGTTTTCTTCACATTCAGTCAAGGCTCACTGGGTGCCTGTGTGCAAGCATTCAGTTAGGACAAACTGCTAGTTGGATCAGATACCAGGTGCCCTTGAGAGAGAAAGTATCTCAGACTCAAAGGGAGCCAGAAAAGTTGCAAACATACAAGACAGGTAAGATACAATGGCCAGTGGTGTGGCAACATGGTAGACACATGAGGAGCCCAGACCTTTGGAGCAGAGCCCAAGGACAAGGGTGTGGCCACAGTGCTCTGGAATCATTCAGGAAAAGGGGCCACCAACCTGCATTCAGGACAGAAAATGGGTGTCAGCAGCTCCCCAGGGCAATCAATGGCTGCAATTAACTTACTCTGCACTTGTTACAAAGGACTCATAGACACAGATAAAAGGACTTTCAGACAGAAGAAGCAGAGCCTTTAAGATAACTTAAACATATGCGCTAATGCAGCCAAATCTGACAGCACAAGAGGGTCTTGGGGGTTCTCAGCCTTTGGGGGTGCAAGAGGACACTGTGACTATGGAGCTCTCATGTAGAGTATATCCATGTACCCTGAATGTATTATAACTATTCAAATGCCAACTTTTTTTTTCTTGAGGTCTAGAGATCACGAACTATAGTCTGCTGATTACCTGCTTGTTTTATAGCTCTCTGCGTCTCTTCCTGTTTAAATCTCTAATTTTGATTTCCAAGTTTACACTTTACCCTGTACAAAGTGACTGTGTTTTGATTAAGGAGGGTCACTAGTCCTAAAGGGTTCCCAAACCTTGACAAGACTCCCTCTAGCTGAGGACTGGTAGGTTTCATACTCAAGCCTGGAAATGTCCCCAGGGGGCAGCCTCTGCTAACTGATTTCTTAGTTCCAGACTGTGGAGGTGCGGAAAGGTTGTGGCTGACATTGCCATATAGACACAGGGTCCAGATTTTGCACACACTGCAGCAGGGCATTCACGGAGGAGGAATTAAATGGGCCTGGGTTCGATACTCTGCCACATACTAGGCTATTTGGGAAGGCTGAGGAACCTCCTATCTTTTCTCTTTGTAAAACCCATGTACAGTCGCTGAACATATTGAACTGCTGAGGGAGAAGACAGATAATGCCAGCTTGGTAAGCAAGAGTCACTAGCATGTGTCATGAAGAACAACCCATTAAGAGTGCAAGGGGAAGAAAAGATGACAGCAGAGAAGGGATGGGACAAGTAGCCCTTGCAGAACATTTTGTCAAACAGCTGGGGCCTTTGCAAGAAGCAAACACCAAAACCCCGCTTGGTCAATTAGCTGTACAACACGGCCCAAGATGGCATATCAGCCCACGTGGGTTACGGAATGCAGCCAATGAGAGTTCAACTGAATCCCCAGAGGCCTGAATTCCCAAACCCATACCCTCTATAGGCTCTGACCTGGGAAAAAGCAGTTTCCTGCTTCCTCCAAGGCCTCTGTCTCAGGCCACTACCCTATCCCATCTTAGTTGTTCCCAAGACTTGACTCTCCTCCCCTGCCTCAGCACCATTCCTCTTCCTGTTTACAGTCTCCCTTGGAGCAGCTAGCAGGGTCTGAATATTTGACTTCCTCTCTCGCCTGTCAATGCTTTCCACTCGATCCCTAGACAATGAGTCTTTCCACTGTACTGGGTATGGGACAGGTCAGCCTCTGCTCTTACCTCTGGGCCTGCCACTGCCCTGGGCCCTGGCCCTGGTCCATAAGCAACTTCAAAAGCAAATCAGATTCCCATTTGAGGTGCCACTTCTATATTGTTTCCTGTTAGATATAAAGATCTTGAACTGCACACAAAATCATGCTTCCAATAGCGACTTCAACGGGACATAAGGAGGAAAAAAATGCCTATATTGTGTGAGTCTGTCAGAGCTTTTGCTCACACACACGAGATGCCCTGAATATGACTTTGTAAGCACTACACAGCTGCAAGCTTATAATTGGAATTTGCTAAAGGATGGGCCATAAAAGAAAGAAAAAAAAAAAGTCTTTGTTTCCCTAATGTGAATGTCAAGTCCTAGGAAACAACAAACTATTTTAAGGGTGTCAGGTCAATTACAAGCATGATTCAAGAAATTTGAAATGTTTATAGGACAAGATATTTATTAGGCACAACTGAAGTTACACAAAGATCTGTGCACTGTTGTGGGAGAGGAATGCACTCAAGGACAAGGAAGAGTTAAAGAGACAAACTGTCCACCATGGAAGATAGCATTCTAACAGATGGTTGATGGGCATACCTGTCAGAACCAACTGGTCCCCAGGCCCTACCACCCAAACATCGTCACAGCAAAGTTGTGGGAGGGAGGGAAAAAGGGTGTCGTTTATCTTCCCCTTATCTCATGACCTTCTCAAACAAGTCACATTCCCTAGGCAGAGTCCTGCCTGGCCCTGTTTCTTCTCAATCAAGCCCCCCTTGCCATCCCCACTCATGCTTTTCTAAACTGTAGCTTCCCCCGGGCTCGGCTTCTGTGGCCAGTGCTCTAAGAAGTCATTATGAGATCTCTGAATCCTCAGTTATCTCTTTCCCTTCTCAGAAGTGTGGCCCATGGTGCTTTCCCATTCTCTGGAACAGTGGTAGCAGAAACAGACCCGAGAGCCTGAGAGATCAATTTGACAGGACCTACCATCCTAGTGGCCAAGCTCCCAAGAAGCCTGTGAATGACTATCTAAATTGGGTTAATGGAGGCAGCAAGATCCTATCTGTGGGCAGAACCACTCCATGACCTCAGGATCTTGACTAGATAAAAGGGGAAAGTGAGTTTAGCACACAAGTATTTGCTATCTGCTTCCTGGCTGGATGGGACGCTGCCATACCCTCCACACCATCATAGGCTATACCCTTGAACTGTGGGCCAAAATATACTCTTTCTTCCTTGAGTTGCTTTTGTCGGGTATTTTGTTAAAACAAGACAGGTAACTACACAACCTGTTAGTTTGCAATTTCCAAGCCAGACCTACTAAGTCAGACCCTCGAGAGTGCAGCCCCAGTAGGCTGTGCTGTCAGAAGCTTTTAGGTGACCAGGACTCACCATATAGTCTGTACATCACCAGTCTGCATCATTTCATGTGAGAGTCCCCACTCACATCCACGTGGCTCAAGCTTCCAGGCACTGAGCTGAGTTACACAAAGTAATTTCCAACCGTTGTTCACTACAGTTCTTTTGAGTTAGGTGTGGCATTTGAAGTCAATGACACCTGTGAGTTTTTATCCTTACCTTCAAGTAAGATTATGCAATGGTCAGCGTTGTGATCCATCCTTCTAGACTGGGCTTTCCATAGGCATGTAGTCCATAATTATAATAATCAAAGATATAAGAGACAATGGGAGCTGGGAGATGGCTCAGTGGGTCAGTGCATAGGGACAAGGACCTGAGCCTGGAGTCCCCAACACCTACATAAAAGCTTGTGCCCACAGACCAGTTACTACAGCACTAGAACGAGATTCCTGGGGCTTGCTGCCCAGGCAGCCTGGGATAGGTTTTCCAGGGGCATTGTCTAGTGAATAGAGAATGTGCGACATAAAGCCTGTGACCTACGAAGGGCGGGCGGCTATAAAAGACAATACACTGCCACCTGGCTGGATACTTTGGGGGTACTTTTCTCAGTTCAGCAGGAAAGCCCACTATTGGGGGTGCCTTTTTTTTTTTTTTTAAATAAGCTGTTTCTTTTCCATGCCTAACATGGCTTTCTCTCAGTCTCTTTCCCCAGCAGCCTCTCTTAAACTCTAATAAAACTGTCCTTTGCTTCTTGAGTCCATTTCTAAATCATCTTATTACTGAGATTAACAGCCCCCAAAGGAAACCTCAGCTTCCCTGCTAACAAGCCTAGTCATAAAACAAGGAACTCTGGGTTTGGTGAAAGACCCCATCTCGAGGGAATGGGGTGGGAAATGATGGATCAGGACACCCAGTATCCTCCTGTGGCCACTGCATGTGTGCATACAAGCAGGTGACCACTTAAGAAACCATGCTAATCTGTCTCATTCATCACTTGTTCATCTGCACTGACTTTAAGGCACCCCTGTTGGTAGGAGGCTAAAGATAAGCAAGGCAAAGAGACTACAAATCCCAGGGTAATAGAACAGAACTGGGACTTTAAGTGGGAACCAGTCTTCAGCTTCCTATAGAAGAGACAGAGAGTATTTCCAGGCAGCTTGCTGGTGTATGCCCACTGGTTGGTGTGTGTACATCTGCCTCCCTGTGTGCTGGCTGAGAGGACACAGAGGGAATGGGACTCCAAAGTGCATGCCACACCCAGATCCTCAGTCCAACAAAGTCCAGTTTAAGACACCAGAACGTATAGCATAAATGACTGATTCTAGCAGAGGCAAAGAGGGACCCTGAGAAGTGTGGAAGACCCCTCTGCCACAAAGCAAGGTCATGTTCAACACAATCCACTTTCACTGGCGATGTGCAAAGCCACCCAAGAGCTGAGAGTGTGTCAACTTCTGAGTGCTCTGACAGCTGAATGAACTCTGACCCCCAAATATGTAACTAACACCCTCGCACCTACACCCCCAAATAACTAAACATATAAGTATCTAAAGGAAACCTGACAAAAAGCTCAAACTAGGCATGGTAGCCCATGCTGGCAACACCACTGCTCGGGAGACAGTCAGGAGGCCAGTGACTTCCAGATCAGGCCAGGCTACACAGGGAGACCTGTCTTAAAATAAAATAAAAAATAATAATAAAATAAAAATAAAAAAGAGGGAGAGAAAAGACACATATCTTATGTGAGAAAGTTCTGCTGGCCTCTGTAGCTACTTCCCCTGGGTAGATGGAGCACAGTTCAGGCTCTGGGGTGGGCTGCACACAGCAACTGCCTACCCAAGTGCACAAAGAGCAGGGATGGCAGGGTGATGTCACACTGTGTCTGCTAGAGATACACTGTGGGTGTCACAGTGGTCAGGCAAGGTGACAGTGTGCACCCCTGACTGGGTTGGATGAGAGTAACACTTCGCTTCATGGCCCTCTCCTTAAACCTACAACTCCAGTCTTGTAGTAGGAAGAACACCGTGCAAATAGTGGTTCAGAAATATCCTGGCAAATCCTCACCAATCTTGTCAACCATCTGCAAAACAGCCAGGCCTTCCAGGAAGGATACCAGGTCAAAGTAAAGGAAGTGTGAGGGTTAGTATATTCAAAATAGAAAGAGACTAATTGGAGACAGAGGTGGTGCATAGCTAGAGGGAGGGCATCCCTATAGGTTGAGGAGAGAAACAACTCAATTAAATTAAGAAGAACTTAAAATAAGTTAATGCCTGAGTGATGCCCCCCCACCCCCTGAAAAAAACAAAACAAAGCAAAACAAAAACCCATAAGGCTGATGAAAATAACAAAGACAATCTAAGCCTTGGGAATGGAATTCAATCAAAAGACTGAAACACTGGAGAGGACTCAAGCTGAAATGAAGGTAGAGTTGAAACCCCAATAGCCCATCGGGAATTTCAAAGGGAAGCCTTCAAAGTAGAATGAATCAAGTAGAAAATGGGTGTATATTCAAAGATAAAATAGAGACTCTAGACCAAATAAGAAAGGGGTATGAATTAAAACAACAACAAAAGAAGACACGGGGAAGGAATATACAGGAAATGTGGGACACCATAAAAAAAAAAAAAAAAAAAAAAAAAAAACCAAGCCTTCAAATTTTAGGTATAGATGAGGGAGAAGAATCCCAAGTCAATGATACAGAACAGATCTTCAATAGAATCATAGATGAAAACTTCCCCAAACACAGGGAAGACACACCTATACAGATACAAGAAGGACACAAAAACATCAAATAGGCAAGACCAGAAAAGAACATCTCCATGTTAAAACACTTCATATACATCACAAGGAAAGTGTATTTTCCCTAGTTTGGGTTGCATATAACACCAAGACCAAAAGCAAGTGTATTTGGCTGATACTTCCACAGCACTGTTCATCATCAAAGGAAATCAAGACAGGAACAAAAGCAGGGCAGGAACCTGGAGTCAGGAGCTGATGCAGAGGCCATAGAAGGGAGCTGTTTATTGTTTTGCTCCTGGCTTGCTCAAGTCACTTTCCAATAGAACCCAGGACCACCAGTCCAGGGATGGTACCACCTGTCATGGGCTGGGCCTTCCCCTACCAATCACCAATTAAGAAAATGCTCTACAGGCTTGCGTAAACCTGATCTTATGGAGGCATGTTCTTAACTGAGGCTCCCTCTTCTCTGATGACTCTAGCTACGTCAACTTGACATAAATCTAGCCAGCACAGTATTGAAAGTACTTTTTTCTTCTTAAAAGCTGCAAGAGAAAAAAAATACAAGTACCATATGAAGGAAAACCATCATCTGATTTCTCAATGATATAAACAGCCTAAAAAAATTATATCCAACAAATCAAAGCTAAAGAAAATACATGAAGCAATAGAGAGGAGAGAGAGAAAGAAATACAGAAGGAGGAGGAGGAGGAGAAAGAAGAGAGAAGAAAGAAGAAAAAAATGATGATGATAAACATGGAAAACACAAGTAAGGATGTCTGAAAAGTCATAATGAATCCTAACTTAACTATTTACCTGGAAACCCCCTATAATATATTTAAATTTGTATATAAATATACAAGATGGTTTAAATGTAATTTTCTGAACTTAAATGACAATGCTACCTCCAACAATCTAATGCCAGGCATCAGAAGCCCTCTTGAGTTGTTGGTCAGGGTTATACAAGAAACTTCCAAAACATTAGACTATTGCTATTGTCCTTGGTTGTCATGCACTTCAGAAATGGGCCAGAGGCTCCACCTTCCTTAAGCACTAGCTTTTAAGGTACCAGAAGGTGCCATGCAAGCTTGCAAAGGAGGTAAACAACCAACTTTCCTCCTCAGCTGTGACATCTACAAACCTCAACAACTACTAGCATGTATGACACATAAATCTTAAGGGTCCAGTCCTGGCTCAGATACCATGGCAGTAACCAACAACTCTTTAACTGGATTTAAGATCCACTCAAGAGGGAAATCTTGCCTGATACAGGAATCCTAGCCAACAACCCAGGGCTAGTGGAGTCATGAATCTTGGAGGAGAACCTATAACCACTACTTTACTAAATCAACATAACTCCCAACATATTTATTCTAAATATTTGTTCATATATTAATGGGTGGGTGTAGTCCTCATGCCTCATCAAGAAAAACTTCTCTTTTAACAGATATCATTACAAACAAAACAAAACCAAAAAGAAAAAACAGCCAATCAAAATTCAGAGTTGTGGATTCTAGTCCCAACAGATACATCTATAAATCAACTCCTGAACCTAAGGCTCAAAAAATCATTGCAGAAGAGGAGGTAAAAGGATTGTAAAAGCCAGAGATCAGAGGTCAGGGAGTTTGTGTGAGACTGTGTCTCCCAGTGATGTTAGAACCTATACCCATAAATTCTCACCAACAAGAAAAGGACAACACTACCAGACATGTCAAAGTAGAGAGAGGAATGACAACAAGGCCTTAACCCTACATGAAGAACTATGGGTAACCAAGGAATTCTGAGCACATGAGAAATCATCTTCCCCTAGGAAGAACACACTACTTGGTTCCCCAACACCAATGATCGACTCTGAAGGGATACATGCAAATAACATAATATAAACTGAACAGGTTATATTTAAGAAAATGTATATACATAAAACACATAAGCATCTAAAAACAATGAAAAAAGAGGCCATGAATTTGAAGAGAACAAGGAGGGGGTATATGGGAGGGTTTGGAGGAAGAAAGGTGAAGAGAGAAATGACATAATTATATTATAATCTCAAAAATAAAACAAAAAAAATTTAATGGTTGGTATTGTTATCTCATGGCTTATTTCCCACAAAAGGCCAAAGGTAGCTGAGCTCTCTGACCCATGTCTAGGAACAAAACGCTAAGGAAGACTTAAACAGCGTTTATGGTACTCAGATAAAAATTGAACTTGGCTACCAACGAGCAGCACTTCAAACTCATTATATTTTTAATGTTGGAGGGGTTCCCTGGATCACCTCTGCTTCCAAAGGGACTCTCCCAACTTCAAATGCTTGCAGATTCCCTAAGCAGCCACACTAAGACCTCAGCATCAATTCCACGTGTTTGGGGATAAATTGCCCTGGATGTGTTACCTCAGACGTGGCAAGGGGCACTGTCACTTCCACCACACAGATGGCAGTAAAGCCTGGGTAATGGGACTTGAGGCACCCTCGGCTGCACAAAGAGCCGTATGTGGGGTGCAGAGGGACATGTTCTGTCATTTGCAGCTTCTGTGGCTCCTTTAACTTGGTGTTTGTGAGCGTGCTCTACAACAGGACTGGGGCCAGCTTGGCCTGAAGCACAATCCTTGTTTCCTTCAGGGTACAAACAGAAGCCCTGCTGCCAGGGCAACAAGCCTGGGAAACTCCAGGATTTGGAGCTCCTCAGTCCTATGAGTGAAGAGAACTGAATGGAGGCAGCCGAGTAGGGAAGAGGTAATCAGGGTGAGAGAGGACTCCAAGAAGACTCAGAAAAACTCAAGTTTAGCCTCAGCTTTGGGAACAGGTGACCATGAGACCCTGGAGCTGTGCCTGTATCTTCATGAACAAGTGTCACTAGGAAGGCCAAAATTTTCTCAGAGCTGTGAAATACTCAGCCTCAGGCCTGCCCGGGATCCTGTGACTATGCTGCTCATAGAAAGGGGGATGGCTTTCAAAGAGAGAGGAAATGAAGACAAACTCAGCTAGCAGGCCAGGGTCAAGTAGATCTATTCTTATGGTCTGATCTGTGTTCTAGTCACACAGTCAACTGCACATTCCACACTTCGAGTCTTCCAAGTACAAGTTCACAATTCCTCCCCAGAGAGAAAGAGCAGGGAAAGGAGAGAGAGGGAGGAGAGAGAGGGAGGAAGAGAGAGAAATGGAGAGGGGGGAGAGAGAGGGAGAGAAAGAGGTATAGAGACAGAGGGAAGGGGGGAGACAAAGCTGGGGAGGGGGAGAGAGGGGGAGGAAGAGAGGGAGGGAGGGAGTTTGAGACAGGCTCTCATGCAGCCCATCTCGGCTTGGGACTCACTGAACCCCTGATCTTCTCTTCACCTCTCATCTCTCCGGGGACAACAGGTATGCACCGCTATGCCCAGCAGCCCTGCTATGTTCACATGCATGCAGTTCTTTCAGTTACTCATCACCAGGCATTAAGCAACGGCCATTAGGCATCTAGGAAGCTTGGAGCATTGTGAATGAAGAATTACCAAAGCCAACTAGGCCAGGAGCCACACAGTGGAAGGGAACTCTTGGCAGTCTCTAGTCAGAGCACCTGCCCTGGCAAGTCTCATTATGAAGCCAAGGGCAGGGAGACGATATGTCAAGGGAGGGCCCTGAGAGCTGCTAAGCTTGCCGTTATTTTGCTACAGAGCAGGGTCTGCCTACCTGATAGAACTCTGTCAGAAATTCTGAGACCCTCACATGCCTGCTTACTCGCCACAATGGACCATACCAGTGGTTCTCAACCTTCCTAACACTAACTCTTCAATACAGTTTCTCAGGTTGTGGTGACCCCCAACCACAAAATTATTTTTGTTGTTGCTTCATAACTGTAATTTTGCTACTGTTATGAACCGCCTGATAGCCTGAGGTGATTCCCATGAAAGGGTTGTTTGAACCCCACTCGAGCAAGGGTCTTGACCCACAGGTTGAGAACCACTTGGCTGTCTCATGCTACTGTGAAGCAAAATAAACACCTAAGTTACTTCTGGTAGGTATTTTGTCACAGCAGTGAGAAACTACTTAATGTGGGACACGGAGATGAGGGATGTTTCTGGCCCCGAGTTGACTGTTCTAGGTCAGGAGGAACTGTCTCACTAGAGTGATGTCTACACAGGTGTGTGTTCTTGGATGGGTGCAGACAACGACTAAAGCCTTCTAGGCACTACTCCAGGAATATGGAAGACAACAATAATAAACATTTGAAAATCATGCAGCTCATCTGCTGGAGAAGCAGAAAGGGATGGGATTCTGGGTAGACTACACACAGGCTGTGAGTCCACCAGGGAGAAAGACAAGGCGACACCAGGGAAGGTTGTCTTCGATGGGAGATGAAGCTGTAACCAGACACAATGGGCAAGGGGAAGGAAGTCTTCTCTACAGCAATGTCCTCGGCAATGAAGGAAGGATGCTGATGTTATTCAAGGGACCTGCACATATTCATAAAGGGGTGAGCACATTCCTGAGTGTGTTCACTGTAGTTCATTCCTGGGTATGGCCAATTGACCATAGACTTGTTTCAAAGACACAAGTGATAGACAGGAATGCCTCTGGGCATGTTTGGCTTGCTCTTGAAAGCTTTAGCTTAAGATAAAAGAACAGATACATGAAAAGTACCTTCATACAGGAGTCTGTCCCTGAAGATGTCTGCCTTGCCCAGTGGCTGACTGGGGACAGTCCAGGTAAGGGAAGTGGGCAGGATATCCCCACAGGTACAATTATAACCAGAGCCCATGGCAAGTAGAACTGTTTTACATATACTCTGAAAGAATAGTTGACAGCAAGGGATGGTGTGTGAGAAAGTCTGAGTCCCAGAGCAACACAGAAGCCCCAGGAAGAACTCTGCTTCCATCCCCAGCTGGCTAGGATGGGTTCAGGAGCATCACTACTATTTTCAGAGGTTTGGGAACATCTGTGTCCTCTTCTAGAAGTTGCTCCTCTCTTACTAAAGACTTGGGGTTATGCACCCCAGATGGCGCACTTAGGCTGGCAACACAACGGCTCAGCAGCCAAGAGCAGGCTGTTTTCCAGAGGAACCAGGTTCCATCCCTAGCACCCACATGGCATCTCTAGTCCCAGGGGATCTCTGGCCTTTGAGGGCACTGCACACACATGGTACACAGACAAAGTGGCAGGCAAACACCGACGAACACAAAAGAGTAAGAGAATGACGTAGCCTGGGGTGGAAAGGGGACCCAGCAGCTACAGGCACTTACTGTGCAAGCCTGACAACCTGACCTTGATCCTAGTACTCATGAGAAGGGAGTGGTGACATCCACGGGTATACGATCACATGTGTGCACATGCATGTACACATGTAATGATGATGGTGAAGACAATAAAAAATGATGGAAAGCAATATAGAAAGACACCCACTATCAAATGCTACCCCCTTTCTCTCTTCTCTCTCCCTCTTTCTCTTTCTCTCTCTCTCCCTCTCTCTCTCTCTCTCTCACACACACACACACACACACACACACACATACACACACACTGACAAGCATACACACAACAGTTTTAAAGATTACAAAGTAAACAAAGCATAGGCAAACAAAGGAAACAAGTCTGCAAAAGCTCAAAATAGTTAATCCCATGGCCCTGTACAAAACAATCTGCTAACCCCTGCGTCTGGGACCTGCCCTCCCTGGTTTTGATGCAGAATGGCTGGGAAGGAACAGGGAAGATTTCCTGAATGAGACTTGCACATGTTGGGGAAATTCCAGCCTCAAATTCTCCAGGGCAGTGGGTGAGAGGTCAGAGCCAAGGAAAGGAAGTGGGGAGCCAAGACCAGACTAGCTGGTCCCTCCCCCCCAGCTCCCATGAATTCTGTGCATAGGGGTTGCAGACACACACTTCCTTCCAGGTCTGGCTGTACTTGGTTCTAGAAATCCAAATTCAAGTCCTCACACATGCACACAGGGAAGGCATCTGACCCCTGCTTTGGGAATTCTTTTCCATGGGGCCTCAACTCTTAAGTCTTTATCTTTTTAGAATACAAACAAGTGCAGTGAGCTTGAAGAACCCCAGTCTGCAAGGTCAGAAATCCTCACATTTCCAAACTGCCATTTCTTTAAATACCTGTTTCTTTGCTCTTTGCTGAAAAACAGTCAGTACCCCATCACTCTCTGCCCCCTTCCTTCTGTATCTCACCCAGAGACACTCTCTGACACCCCAGATATCTATTTAGTGGCTGATGTTAGCCCCCACAAAGAGGAAAGGCCCCTTGGGAAGCTGGTATTGTCTATTTAAAACAAACAAACAACAAAAATCAAAAAACAAAACAAAAGAAGAAACTTCTCAAAGGGAAGAGAAACACCCTGCTGCATTCTGCCTCTCCTTTGTTAAGAGATGTAGCTATAGAACAGGACTGGGCTCCTTTGAACAACACCTGCTGCTTAGGTGAGGAGGGCGGATCCTCTGCACAGACAGCCCCTGCCATTGATGAAGCAGAGAGCCAGCTGCCACATTCTGCATAGACCAGAGGCTGGTCCCATCCACCCCATATGGAACAGCTCCATGGAAGTTACTCCATCTGCAGACTAACCTCTAAGGTGGGATGTGTGACCATTTATCTATGCACATATCTTAAGCCTGCAGAGTCTGGGCACACCTAACTCTAACCCTGCAGATTGTCAAAGCAGACACACCTGCCTAGTGCTCTGTCAGTAACTACTTCATGTGCTTATCACAGTCTCTGCTAAACAGACTGACAGGCACGGCTCATCTCAATGCAATCCTTCTTGTTATCAGTGCCACCCACTTTGGTGCTGCCTAGACACCCTTTCCCCCACACCTCTATGATCATTTTAATTTCTTTAGGACATTACCAGCATTGACTCTTTCCATTGTCCTTTACTGGTTTGTAGCCTTTTCATAATCAATACACCACGTGTAGCATGTGATCTACGATTTGGCCTACATGCATATTGGTAATAAGGAACAAAGAAGTTGCAGTTGCCCATGGTTACGACTCCAAGTGAGACCTCAAGGGCTCAGTGAAGTGAGCCTGAGGAGACTGGTGTGACTTGTAAACTTGGTGATAATCAATAAATGAGTGTAACACTCCATATTATTGACACTGCTCGCTTGTAACACCTATGTACCCAATTTCTAACCAAGAACACTACTTATCATCTCATGCCACGCTAGAATGATCCTTAGTATTTTCTCACATCTCATTCCATCTTGTATTGTCTCATTCATAGTGAACATTTACATCAGTTGTCTTCACTCAACAGATAAAATGTTGAGGTTCAAGAATGATATAAACAGTTTCCCCAACAACTCACTAATTCAGGACTTGAGGCCAATTTCCTACACTCAATGTCTACCAAGTGAATACAAGCATATCCATTGCTACAGGTTCCCTGGGTTCTTTTTCCAAACACTGATTGGGTGCTTGCTATTTGTGTTTCACCTGTAGACACACTGAAGAAGTCATACTCAGAGAAAGCAATGTGCCTCTCATCACAAAGTCCTCCAGCTGGTAACAGAGGCCTTGGTATCCTGGTGTCAATTTACCCAGGCGCAAACTTATAAATCCAGGGCTCAACATCTTCAACCACACTCTCAGAAGCCCTCTGCCTTCCCTTACAGCCAATCCCAGAGAACATCTGTCCTAACACACAGATTCAGAGGGACCTGCTATCTTATTTGAAATCCTTGACTCTCCATGAGGAAGGTGAAGAGGTCAATACATGCCTAGACAGGATTGACCAAGGATGGAGTTGAGCTGTTCTAGCACAGGAGCTCAGCAGAGGTCTCTTTCTAATACTCCTCGGCTCCTTCCCTGTTGAATCCCGTCTGGCTAGTCTACACTCAAGGAACACCATGGCTGCTCCAATCCTTCTACCCTTGGGGCCTGTCTGAGGAGACTCCAAGTCCAGACAAGTTTACAAAATGGAAAGGTAACAATAGAGAATAACAACAACACCCCAGATCCCTTGTATGGCCTTTTTCTAGAAGACAATGTTCTCCATCTTAGGGAAAACATTCTGTAATATTCTATCAGATGGGAAAGCAAACGACAAAACTTACTGAGAATGAGTTCTGACATGATGACAGTCCCCACAGCTGCAGAAATGGAGTTTGAATTGAGTGAGAATAGCCACAGAGAGGGTCAGGACTAAGCCTGCAGAACCAGCTATACACAGCAAGCTTGCAGCTCTGTATGCAGCCCAACCTTGGGGGAAATGAACACAACCAGCTGAACTGACGCAACTCTTCCTTAAGGGAAACAGAGACATGGATTTCCACATTACTCCCAAGAAAACCTGAAGACAACCTGGGCACAGTCCCCAAGGCCAGAAGCATGCCTACTGGGGATCCTCACTTAACAGGAGTCTAGAAAATGTGCTTATTTACAGCCTCACTTCAACCTGGGGTTAATATTCCTACAACAATGGCAAGATGTCCCCATGCTTGGAGGTCCCATCTGGGGAGAGGACACAGTTGCAGAAACAGTAATGGATCTAGTGGGACCAGGTGTTCCTGAGGACCCATGGTTTTTGGCCACCTGAGAACCATTAATGTAGAATGGCAGCCTCTAAAACAACAAGGTCACTCTGTCCAGCCGATGTCTGTCCTCGCTCAAAGCTCCCATGGGCCTCTGCTACATGAAGGCCACCTATAAGGTTCTTGACATTCCAGGATAGATTACCTGTCCCCAGGACGACAATGGATGACAAGTTTCCTTTCCCTGCTAATCTACCGATCCATCGGTGAAGATGAAGAGGGATGGGAGGGATGCAGTCCCCAGGGGTGTCCAAACAGCCACACGGATGCATCGATACCATTTCATCATTTCATCAGTATTTCTATCCCAGGCACTTCAGTGACATCGACTGTCAGACTTGATCCTTCCCACTCTGGATGTCCAGTGATTATAGATGCCCTATTGATTTTGTTTCTCATTACAGAATCAGGCACTCAAAGAGCTTAGTAAGTCAAACAGGCCTTGTTTGCTATCATTACTGCAGTGTACCCCAACAGTAGTACCGGATGTGAAGGTCTGTAGCATTCATTTGACACCACAGAACTCCTCTCCCTAGAAGAAGTCCCTGGCCGTAGTGCCTTCACCTCCTCCTAGTAGCAGGACACACTTGTTGTGGTGCCACCTAGTTAGCATAACTCATGCGGGCTTAAGCACACAAGCAGAGTGTGTGGCCTGGAATAGGTGTGGTCTTCTCTAAGGGACAAAACTGCTCATCCAACAGGGCATATGGACACTTGGTGTGAGCGGGGTCCATGCACACTGAGATGCTTATAAGAAATAATATGCAGTCATCTGAGCTTTAATGGGTTGACCCAGCACGAGGAAGGGCCAGTACACACCTCCTGAGAACAAGCCTGGCTCTGGCCCCTGGGCTTGTCTATGGCAAACTCGTGCACTTGGTGCAGGACCCAAGCTCTCAGCCCTTCCTAAACTCAGGGTCCTCCTGTAAAACCAATCAACACTTTACACAGTTGCAGCTACCTGGTTAGTTTTGAAGAAATTAATAAACAAATGTGGGCAACAATAACCCCCCCCCCAAAAAAACCAAAACAAAACAAAACAAAAACCCAACACTTTGTTAGGCAATGGGCAGCTCTGCAGGGGCTTAGAAATGTGTGTATCTTGCCATTAAAAAGCCTCTGTTCTGGGAATTCACCTACAGAACAAACTGGAGTATGAGAATTTTCCTTACAGTATTTCCTATGATGCTAGGAAGCTCCAAGTGTGATGTGCCTGTTAAAGGTAAAAGCAGAAAAAGAAGTGTACCATCGCAGGGAAAAAGAAGTGAGTCAGTGCTTAAGGTGAGATTTGTCAGAGTCTGCCTTCACTGTGGGGTCACTGAAAAAGATGGAGACATGCTCACAAAAGGCAACCACTGTCTGATTAAAAGGAGGAGAGACTATTTTTCTTTCTGTAACATTCCTTTGGTGAAACACGTTTCAATAACATCAAAGTCGATGAAATTTTTTAAAATGTAAAAAAAATGCTAAACTGGTCACAGGCCAAAAGTTCATCTTTAAGCCCAGCGGTGGTCAGCTGCCTTTAATTCCAGCACTCTGGAGGCAGAAGCAGGAGGACCTCTGAGTTCAAGGCCAGCCTGATCTACAGAGTGAGTTCTAAGACATCCAGGGCTACACAGAGAAACCCTAGCTCAATATTAATTAACTAATTAATTAATTAATTAATTAATTAATTCATCTTTAGTCCATACAAAGCTTCAAAAATCATCAGCTAAAAGGCTAGGCATGGGACACATCGATCATGACCATTTTTAGGCGGCAGAGGCAGGAAAACCGTCTAAAGCTTGAAGGCAACCTGGGCTACATATAAATTTCCAGGATAGGCATAGTTACAAAGCAAGACTGTCTCACACAAACAAGTAAATAGCAATGATTTAATAGATACCAATCACAAAACAATATAATGTGTACAAAAAAATTCAAATGGTTGCTATTTCCAGTGATCCAATGAGGACAAATTCAAATGCCTGGGAAAGCATTCTGCTGGTGAGGACATGAGTTCCTGAAACACAACACAAGCTATGAACCCAGGAGTGTGCCCATCTCTACTCCAAGTTTACCTATTGGCTCACTGATTCAGTACTCTCATTTCTCAGCACTGAGCCAAATTTAGTCATTGTGTCCCTGCTTATAATGCCAAGAGACAGCAATCAACTCAAGGAGAAGGTTCATGACATGGACCACAACTACTCAAGGTAGGATCCCAAATAAAGAGCAGGAAAGCTATGTGCATTTGAGTGACAGGAGCTGCAGGATACATCATGTAAAAAAATTCAAGGCTTGTAGTGATGACCAGGATATGCTGAGTGTACAGGTATAAACACTTGACAAATGCCAAGATGCTAGCCAAAGCTGTTATCTACGTGGGGATGGCTAGACCAGGCACAGAATGGCCACATGCAAATGTCAGCAAGATTCCCAACAGAGGCCTTTTATATATATTTATGCATTTCTGTATTTATGTGTGCTGATGTGTGTTTACATAGGTACACTTGTACACATATCTGTATGTGTTTGTATGTGTGTGTACGTGTGTGTATGTGTGCATGTGTGTGCATGTGTGTATGGGTGTGTGTGTGTGTGTGCATATGTGTATGTGTGTGGGGGGTAGGCAGTGCTCAACTTTAGCTATCATTCCTCAGGCACTGCCCCCCCTTGTTTTGAGACAGGGTTTCTCACTGGGACCTGGGGCTCACAGCCTCAGCAAGGCTAGACTGGTCACTGATCTCTAGTCTTGTCTCCCGACCTTCAGCACCAGGATTCCAGGCATGGCACGTGATAATGCACTGAAGCCTTTCACATGAGCACTGGGTTTTAATTCAGGTCCTCATGCTTGCACAGAAAGCAATTAACTGACTGAACCAGCCAGACTTCTTGATATACACCTTTAAGGAAATTTACCCGGGAAGTTTATAGATTCTATAAATTACAAAGATTTTTAATAAAATAAGCATTATGGCCATTGTGGTAATTCAGAATAGATGGTCTATAACTTGTCTTTTCAACTCAACCAAAGGGTGGTGACCATTTATTCTATCTGCCTCCTCTGGGAACGTAGGGGATATCATTTGCTTATATAAATCATAAGTTCCAGATGACACAGCCTTCTGTGTTTTCTGAGCTACCTCTGAGTTCCAAAAGTGTCCGTGTAGATCTGCTCTCCTGTGTGTCTTTTCCTTATTTAAAATCCAAGATTTTACTCTATTGTCAAAAGGAACAATGTCTTTGACTCATCCCTTCAGGGCTGAGCAGTGAATCCAGCATCTCTCATTCCTGAGTTGAGCCTCTGACCTGTCAGTCTTTGGAAAGAGGCTTAATTCTTCCCGAAAGAAAGGGGGAAGCAACACAAATTCTAATAAGAATTAAGAAATAAGGCTAGGGTTGGGGAGATGACACAGTGAGCCCATATAAAAGCCAGATGTGCTGGCATGTGGGGGTCTGTAACCCTAAAACTGGGGTATGGAGACAGGCAGATCATCATTTGGGGCTCAATGGCTACAAACCAATGGGTGATATCAGGTATGGTCCTCAATTATTTACAAGTCTTTTTAAATAATACAATATATTTTGTATTTGTATTATTGTATTTGTAAAATACAATATATTTTGATCATACCATTCCCCTCCACTAACGCCCCCTCATATATGCCCCCTTCTCCCAACTTACCAAATTTCATGTTCTCTCTCTCTTTTAAAAATAACAAAACCAAACTGGCACTTGGTGGCATGTGCCTTTAATCCTGGCACTTGGGAGGCAGAGGCAGGCATATCTCTGTGATTTCGAGGCCAGCCTGTTCTACAGAGTGAGTTCCAGGACAGGCTCCAAAGCAAAAACAGAGAAACTGTCTTGAAAAGCAAAAACAAACAAATGAACCAAAAACAAAACAAAACAAAACAAACAACAACAACAACAAAAAAAAAAAAAAAACAGCCAAACAGTGGTATTCTTGAGCTCATACAGACCCTGTGCAGGCTGCCACATCTCATGAGTTTATATGTACATCTTCCTTGTTGTGTCCTGAGGACACTGTTTTCTTGGAGGCACCCACTGCCTCAGGCTTAAAAATCTTTCTGCTTCCTCTTCAGCATAGATCCCTGAGCCCTGAGGGGAGCAGTGTGATACAGACATCCCATTCAGGGCTGGGCATTCCAAAATGCCTTATTCTCTACATGTTTCTTTGTTAATTATCATTAGAAGAACCTTTCTGATGAGGGTTGAACAATGTACTGACCTGAAGTTCTGGTTCATACTACATGTTTTGGGTAAGCATGACTTCTCAGGCCCAGCAGGTCCCACAGCCCTTGAGCCCCAAATGAACACAATGATGCTATATTAGTTATAATACTGTTGGCTGGTGGCTAGGGCTTCTTATGGGCTAGCTCTGTTTTAAGTATTAGCCCATAACTTCTAATCTATGTATTTCTATATGGTCTTGGCTTACCAGGGAATGCCTCATGCATCCTCTTTTCCCAGGTTCACATCACGCCTCCTCTCTGCCTACACTTCCCAGAATTCTCCTCCTCTGGTAGCCCTGCCTATCCTTCCTGCCTGGCCACTAGCCACACAATGTTTTACTCATCAACCAATAAGAGACACATATGTACAATAGGATTTCCCCCACCAATGTTCAGATACCAAAACAGTATCAGGTCAAAACAGTAAGTGAGTCTCCCCTTCTTGGAACAAGGTCTCTAACTGAACTGGAATTAACCAACTCATCTAGAATGGCTGTCCAGGAAGCCTCAAAGGCCCTCTGGTCCACTTAGCCAATGCTGGTATTCTAATCATGTAATGCTGTATTATGCATGTGTGTGAGCGCTTGTGTGTGTGTGTGTGTGTGTGTGTGTGTGTGTGTGTGTGGTGCTGCCCATGAAACCTAAGGACTCTTGTATTCCAGGCTTTGCCTTTCAGCTATACTCCTGATCCTATTTTCAATTTTAAAATTTGAGAGATCCCATGAAGCTGCCTAAGTTGGCCACAAGCTCATTCCTGCAACTCAAGCTGGCCTGGAAGTTGCAACCCTCCTGGCTTCAAACTCCCAGCAGCTAGAATTACAGGCCTGAGTCACATGCTTATTTTGTGAACATACCTGATGGCAGGAAAGTAAAATGGGAGGAGGATGTAGTGTTGAGGATCCCTTTGACAGTGACAGCCTCCTAAGCCATTGAGGGGGAGAGAAGAGTTACCTGGTGGCCAACAGAAAGCAGGAGAGAGAGAGAGAGAGAGAGAGAGAGAGAGAGAGAGAGAGAGAGAGAGAGAGAGCATAAGTGGGCAGGGGTCTGACTTTTAAAGGGGTCCTTTACACCTGCCTACAGACTAGTACTCATGGAACCCTGGGCTCACCAGAGTACTGCCTGAATGCATTCTGCCAGGTGATGGGCAGGCCAGTGTAATGCCTGAATCCCTACACTAAGTTTTCACTAAACCCCTAGTCCTCCATCGGTCCCCTAAGATGCTTTAGCCACATTGTCTGCAGATGTGAAAACAAAGGTGCTCAAATTCTACAAGGACTCATGAAATGAGTCAGTATCAGAGTCTATTCTAAAAGATAGACAAACTGACCGTGAATTCCACTTTTAGCCCCAACAGCCATGGCTCTTGGGACTCTTGGATGAAGGTACCATTGAGGTCCTTACTGTCAGCATCAGGAGAGGATTTGGGTTTGACTAAGCAATAGCTGGCCACATGTCTTAGCTAGTATTGTATTGCTGTAAGGAGACACCATGACCACAGAAACTCTTATAAAAGAGAACTTTGATTAGGGTGGGTTTATAGTTTCAGAGGATTAGTCCATCACCATCATGGCGGAAAGCATGGCAGCATGTGGGCACACATGGTGCTGGAGGAGCTGAGAGCTCTAAGTCTTGATCCACAGTGAAGACTGAGACACACTGGCAAGTCTTGAGCATATGAGACCTCAAAGCCCGCCTCCACCCTGACACACTTCAACAAGGCCACACCTCCTATAATGCCACTCTCTACAGATCAAGTATTCAAACACATGGGTTTATGGGGGTCATACTTATTCAAACCACCACACCATATCACATCCTGCAAAACTGCCTTGTTTGGACACATAAATCTGCAGGAAGGTTCTGCTGGGAGGTTGGTGCTAGTGGGTACAACCATAAAAAAAAAAAAAAAAAAAAAGTCCTTGTTTTCAACAGTGCATCTGATGCCTTTGACTAGGAGGGGACACAATTAGGAGCCACAGCTTGCAGCCGTGTTTCACTTGTGGTCCCAAGAAACAAGTTCATCAAACAGCCACCATCACAGGAGACTGGTCCACATTCTGAAGGCTAGGAGAAGGAAGGAGCAGAGAAGACTCAGGGGCTGACAAGAGAGCCCTCCCCACCCTATAGTCTAGTCTCACAAAGCAAGAATCAGCTAAAACAAGGAACAATGTTTCTAGAGCTGTGTTCCTTCAGCCCTCTCTACACGGAAGGTCATGCCAAAGCAGATTACATCGTCAACGCTACAAACCTCATGAAGTATGGAAGGGTGGGTGTGGCTGAGTACAGGAGGTTATGCAACTTCACTTTCATTTCCCAGCAACAAGAAAGGTCAGCCACCCAAGTTTGACAGGTGAATCAAGTACCTGAGCATGTGTCACTCAGCTTAACATGCACCCATGCAGCCAAGGGAACCTGCCCACAGTTCCAGCTCAGAGTGAGGAGGTGGCTAAGAAGAAGAGGTGGACCCCAAGCAAGATCAGAATCCACCTGACTCCTGGCTTTTGCTGAGGCTTCAAGAGAAGTGGGAGGGTTTTGATTTGCAATCACTTGCATAAGGCTGCAGGACTGATAAAAGCAATTCACCCACAGGCTGTGTTGAAAAGAGGGCTCCTTCCCCTAACCTCTCTGCTTATAAAAAGCAACCTGCAATGCCTGGAGTCTGCAAACCAGAAAGAAAAAAAAATCAGGAGAGGTGAGAGATGAAATTGAGGCATAGCTGGAATGCAGAGGGATCTGTCTCAGCACTGGTAGGCGAATGGGTGTGGTTTTAGAGATCTGCTGAGAGCAAGACAGTTCCCTCAGGAGCATTTCTTTCTTCCTTTCCTTTGGTATTCTAAGACAGCCCAGACTGGCCTTGAATTTCTGTTCCTTCTGCGTCTACCTCCTGAGTTTTGTAGCTGTGCAACCACAGCACACGTTCTATGTGGGTCTCACGCGTGCTAGGCAAGAACCCCAACAACGGGGCTACACCAAAGCACAAAGGACAGGGTTTCCCGGACCTTCTCCCTTTCACACATCATGCCCTCAATCCACCCTCTCAATGCTATTTACCAGCTTGCTAACAGCCTAGTAGGTAGCTACAGGCTCGGCAGATTCCCGGTGAGCAGGCACAGGATGACCTGGGAACTGGACTCCTGTCTCCTTATTTGTTTCTGCCATTGACTCTTGAAAGGAGTCTTGGAATGTCAGCTGTCTAAGGAACTCTCTCGGTCTGACTTAGACTTTATTTATTGAGTAAACTCATCTTAACCCACTTCTCTCCCTTTCTGTGGGCCTGGGAATTACCATCTCTAGTAGAATGGCTGGTGGGGGTGTCCCCACCCATGTCCAGGCCCCGAGTGCCAAAGACAATAGCTAGTCTCAAGGAACCAGACAGCTGAAGCAATAATAGCAAACTAGGCAAGGGTTTGCAGACTGGGAAATGGGAGGGAGCTTGGAGAAATTCTGCACACTGCACTCCTGTCCCCAGAGGAACCCACACGACTTTCTGGTTGAATAACTAAGTCCAGCCAATGATAGAGTCTGCAATAAAAACAAGCAAAAGGAGAGTAGGGAAGCCCAGAGAAGATAGAGGGCTGGGAGAGATGGTTCAATGATAGAGCCGTGGCTGTTCTTTCAAAGGAGCCAGGTTTAAATCCCAGCACCCATATGGCAGCTCATAGCCACCCTTAACTCCAGTTCCAGGAGATCAGAAACCTGGCATGTGTGTGGTGTACAGACATATATGCAGGAAAAAAAACACTCAAACACATATTTTAAATAATGAATACAGGGCTGGAGAGATGGCTCAGCCATTAAAGGTTAGGCTCACAACCAAAACTATAAAAAATAAAAAAATAGTGTTAGAGAAAATGGTAGCACTTGGCTGTTCTATGTTTACCAGAAGTTTTAGGAAGCCACACTTTATATGAAGAGAGGAAAAAAAATACAGCTCCCCAAAATGTTTAGGGATGTATGGTAGAGCTGGGACTGATCCTAGTATGCAGAATTCTTATGCCTGGAACATTTAACTGTTCTTATGACTTAGTGGAGCTGAATGGTGAAGTGCTTATTCAGCATGCAGAAGGGTCTAAGTACAATGCCTAATACTAAATTAATTAAAAGAAAGACTGCTAATGATATTTCATTATATATGAGAGAAAATCTCATATTAAGTATTTTTACTTGTTTTCTCTTGTGTGAGGTGCGTATATATGCATGTGTGTACATGTGTGTGCATATACATGTGGACATAATCATGGGCGGCAGGCTAAAGTCAAGTTGAATGCTTTCTCTGACTTCATCTTTATCCTTTGAGACATGCATTGATCCTGGAGCTCACTGATTGGACTAGGCTGGCTGAACAATGAGCTTCATGGATTTACCTACTTCCTCACTTTTACCTGACATTTTTTTTAAAAATGCTTTTTTTGCATGTTACGTATGTGTATAGAGGCAAATACATACCACGGTGCCTGTTTATTATTACTATTATCATCATCATTAGTAGTAGTAGATGGAATCTCACATCATGCACCCCACACCAATAGTGCATGACCACCTGCAGTCTCCCCATGTCCACCACCCCACAAAATAGGTCCACTTAGTGTTGTCCATATATTCAATGAGGCATGATCAAATTTCTAGTGCCCAGCCCAATGAGTCTTTGTCTGCCTGCATCTGCACAAGGAGCCATCAGCTGAGAGCCTTGTGGTAGCTAAAGCAGGGCAGGGTCCTCCCCTGCCCACACTACCACATACACTGCAGTGCTGTGGGCTGGTGAGATGTGAGGGGCCAGCGCCCTGTGCCCATGCTACTGCTGGCATCACAGCCCGCGTCCCCTTCCTTGTCAAGGGGCAGGGACAGTGTCTGTTTGAGGATTTTGTTTTGTTTTGTTTTGTTTTGCATGGGTTCTGGGGACTCTGAATTTGGATGCCTATGTGTGGAACATTACCCAGTGAGCCATCTCTGGCTTTTGGTATTTCATCATGAAACGAGCATCACTGGTGAGGCTTGAGGAAATCAAGGTTGGTGATGGATTTGTTTATTCCTCAGGGAGTGGTAATCTTTATATGTGTGCTGACTCCTCTGTAAATTCAGAGTAGTATGCAGTAAATGTATACAGTTTCTTAAATGTCAAACAGACCTCATTGGAATGGTTTTAGAAATCCTACACACTGAATTCTGTGTGGTTTATGATTTTGCAGCAATAAATGCAGCTCCAAACTCTGAGCAAAGAAAAGGGCTGTTGGCAGAGAGCACCTGGATGGCCTAGAGATCATCCACAGGGAGAAAACTGGCCATGCAGCTGGTTCAAAGACGCTGGCCATAGCATGGGTCCCACAACAGCCTAGCATATTTCTGCAGGCTTCATAAGGCCCCTGCCTCTCTGGACCTTGGTCTATGCAATGAAGAAAATGGTGTTTGCATACCTTTGTCTCTTAAGGCTGCTATAACCAGCTACCACAAACAAGCAGGCTTAAACGCAATAGAATGAGTTGCTGCACAGTTCTGGACACTGGAGCCAAAGAGAAGGTATCTGCATGCTGGCTCCTGAGTACCAGGAAGAACAATGTGGCAATCTCCTGGGCCTCTTTCACATCTTCCCCCCCCTCCTTGTGTCGCTGTCTCTACATCTCTCCCTCTTATAAGAGTATGACACCAACTGAGTTGAAGCATTGACCCTGCAGTAAATGACCTTCAACCTCATAAACTTTGCAGGAGATTTGCCTTCCAAATCAGCTCACATTCTTAGATCCTAAGCCCAGATAAAGACTTCAACATGAATCCTGAAGTGTAAGGGGGTGGGGTGCAATTGATCCACACAAGCACTGATCCCTCAGTTGATGTGCATGCTAGCAAATGAGGCCAATAAGGCTGAGCTCCATCAAGGGGACTCCAGAATGGAGGTCCCCATCCCATTGACATCATTCCAGGAGATTCACCCCTGAGGATCATTATCTCCTAAGGTAGCAATGGAGTGCTATGTTCTGAGACAGCGTAGGTCCATAGTCATAGCATCACTGACATTGGTTCTCACTGACCAGGCGCCCTCCAGGCTACATCAGCCCCCCAGGTCCACTGCAGACATTCAGATACACAGAGGACACTGTGAGTGTTGTCAGACTTGGTATGTTCTGAGTCTGAACTGTGATGAACTACAATGTTACACAGGAATCCATTTGCTTTTCCCAACACTGCAGCTTAATTGATTTGTAAAGATAAACATAAAAATAAATGTACAGGTAATTCCAGCTGCTATTTTAGAGAACTAGAGAAAATGAATGTTTTGTCAAGTGTGTTGGCTTTCTGTGCTCAGGGAAGACTCACCTCCTGGGTAGGATACTAAGAGCTAGTCTTTGATGCTAGGCGCCTGTCTCACAGCCTTGGTCTTATTACTGTCACAGCTACAAGAGCCATTCAATTCCAGGAGTCTCTTCAGTGTCCCCAGAACAAATCATCAGCTGGCCCCAGCTGGGAAACAAGAAATAATTGGCAGAGCTGGCTAACACCAGTCAGGAGCCCATGCTGTGGTTCATGCTAAACCATTTGCTGAACCCTGTGTGTTAACTGGCATCCCCTTGCACCTAACACCACCCCCCCATCCTGACTCTTAAATCATCCACATACTCCTTTTAGGGTTTCTAATGCAATTAAAGAAAACCAAAAGGTTTCAGAAAATGCCTCACTGACACTTCTCAAGAGTGATCTATAGAGGAAATGGAACTTGGAGGATTGTTGAGACAGGATGACTTCTGAGCTGGGTCCAGCCATGCTGACTTTGGATTGTCCTTGAACAACATCACCTTGGGAAGTGGCCTGACTTAATCTACAATCTTGTTTTTCTCCAGCATCCCAGGAAGGTCGGCCATAGTACAGAAGTGTATCCGGTTTTAACGAGTCCCAGATGCATCCTAGAAACAAGCATCCTTTGAAGAGGGAATTTTCCTCCTGCCCTAGGGGTATAGACAATTTACAGAACACAGAGACCCCTTTCTGGAAAACCCTCTGTGTTCCTTGAAATGCAAATAGAACTCTAGCCTAAAACAAAAGCCCTGCCAAATAAGTTCAGAGCTTTGAGTTTAAAGGAATACCCATTCTGTTCTGTAGTCATTTAGTTCTTTAATCCTGTGCAAAACAAGCTCTTGGGCACACTCACTTCACACTTAAGAACAAAGAAATCTGTAGAGGGCTCTGAATTGGCCTTCTCCCAAAAGTCCACAATGGTTCAAGTGTAGGCTGGTGATACTGGGAAGTGTTTCCCACAGAACCCAGTAAGAGACATGAAGAAGTGAAGAGACAAGGACAGACAGACAACAAAGGGCTGTCTGCTGAGGGACCCGTGTGGCTACGGGATAATTTATCCTGGGGACTTTGATGCCCACTCACACTTGTCCGTCAGTCAACCCTCCTTGGGTGGCAAGGAATTGGCAGTGTCCTGCACACGTTGTCATCTATTAGCTGAGAGATGCTCTAGGTTGGAGCCTGAGCTTATTGATCTTGCTGCCATTCAGCCACAGCATGGGCTACCCCAGAAACACTTCTCATGTGGGCAATACCTGTTCCCACAGCAGACTATCAGAAACAGAAAGTAAGGACAGGCAGGAGTGGGAGACTGATCATCACAAATCACACTAAGTTACACTTTCACATCCTCCCCTTTCTACACTGGATGATCTAGGGAGCCTCCAGGAAGGTTTCCTGAGGAAGGTGATAGAAGAGTTGTCAGGACTTGAATGTACAGTGTCCCTCACAGGTTCCTGTATTCAAACACATAGTCTTCAGTTGATGGCACTGTCTGAGCTGGGTGGAACCCTGGGGAGCTTGTAGCTTGGTTGGAGGAAGTAGTTTTTAGTGGGGGTTTTATAGTCAACACCACCTTTTGTCTCCTTCTCCGTGCTTTCTGACTGTCCATGAAATGAACGCAACCAGCTGGACCCCCTGTAGCCACACTTTCTCTGCTGCAAGGGACAGAGTTGCCCTGAAACTCTAAGCTAAAATAAGCCCTTTCTCCTTTAAGTAGCTTTTGTCTGGCTGTTTTATCACAACTATGGGAAGTATCTACAATAGGAACTGTGTCTCTGGGTAAGTAACTGAGTTTCATGAACATTCTCAAATGTAGTCTGGTGGCTTGAATGAGAATAGCACCTACAGGTTCTTACACTGGAATGCTTGATTCCAGTTAATGGATCTGTTTGGAAAGGATTAGTAGGTGTGGCCTTGTTGGGAGAAGGTGTGGGCTTGTTGAGCAAGGTATGATGGTTTCTAAAGCCCATGCTGGGCCCAATTTCCCTGCCTATGAATCAGGATATAAACTCTCAGCTGTTTAGCTTTAGTGCCATGCTTGCCTGCCTCCCTCCCTGCCTCCCAGACTCCCTGCCTCCCTGCCTGCCTGCCTGCCTGCCTGCCTGCCTCCCTCCCTCCCTGCCTGACTCCCTGCCTGCATGCCTGCCTGCCTGCCTCCCTGCCACTGCCTCCCTGACTGCCTGCCTGCCTGCCTGCCTGTACCACACTTCCTACAATGATGATCATGGACTAAAACCTCTGAAACTGTAAGCAGTTCCCTAAATCCAATATTTGCTTAAATAAGCTGTTTTGGTCATGGCATATTTCATCACAGCTATAGAACAGCAACCAAGACAGGTGAATTGCAGTAATGTATCAAATAAACTCACTTTCATTGGAAGAAGCTGGATGCTATCCCCACTAGAGCAGCAGTTCTCAACCTATGGGTCACAACCCCTTTGGGGCTAGAATAGAAATATCCTGCATATTAAATATTTACATCACAGTTCACAATCATATCAAAAATTGCAGTTAGGGAACATCAATGAAATAATTTTATGGCTGGGGACTTTCTTAAAGGGTTGTAGCATTAGGAAGATTGAGAAACACTTTCTGGGCAGTCACCTGAAACAGCTTCCTGTGCACCTGCCCTGCCATCCACTTCCTACCAACTGCAAAACCTATTGTTCACAATATTCTGAGTTACACAGTCAAGTCCTGAAACCACTCAAAATAGATGTACCCCACATCTTCTCACACTGTTCTTCAGAACCACTGGAGTGGATGCTGCCATGGAAACAGTGCATTCCAGTAGCTCTCCACCTAAAATCCCTGTGTCTACAATGGCTGCTTTGCACACATCAGTAACTGTAATTTGACTATGGGTAACTTATCATTCACCACGATCAAATCTCAGAACACAGCCACCTCAGCTTCTGGGAGGACACAGCAATCATGAGCATTACAGATGGTTGAGTCTTTATAATGCTAAGTATCTTGCATCCTAGTTGGGGGGGGATGGGAATCTAAAGTTAAAAAGCAACTCCAATGTAAAACTATTGGCTCATATGCTCACACAACCACCTCAAAACCACCACTTTTTCTTACTCTCAAGTAGAGAAATCAAGAATTTCTGTGGATGCATAAAGTTTGCGGTTAGGAGGCAAGCTGGTACAACTCTCCTCTGGCCTTCTGGCTTATCTCTCTATCTTCCTTCTTACCCCCTTTTCCTTTTTGTGTGTGTGCACGGTGTGTGTGTGTGTGTGTAATTTTCATGCACACAGATAGACACATACATATAGATGCACTAATATATATGTGTGTTCACATGTATGCTAATGTATGTGTGTGTGTGTGCATATGAATGTGAAAGTCCAACATTAATGACCAAACCTTTCCTCAATAGCTCTCTACTTCTTTCATATAGGCAGGGTCTCTCCTGAATCTAGAGCTCACCAGGTAGCTCATCTAGCTAGGCAGCCTGCTCCAGGGATCCTCAGGATCTGCCTCCAGTGCTGAAATGACAGGCCACCACCATGCCTGCATGGCTTTTACATTTTCTGGCATGCAAACTCCAGTTCTCAAGTTTGTGTGGCAAACACTTTTTCCAGAGTCACCTCCCCAGCCCTCATCCATATTTTAAAACTATAATTATTGTCACATTACTCCTTTTAGTGGCCATCACATTCAAAGGCTCGACAAGACTTGGGTGTGCCCAAAGATCAACGATCACAAGGCCTTCTAGTAATAGCCAGCTCACCTTCTCCAAGTGAATTCGGAGCTAACCTTGGGTCGCATCCCTCAACAACAGGGTGACAGGATGAAGGAACACAGGTGCATATGGAACTGCTAAAACTGGGGGAGGGGAGGCAAATGACCAATTCCTACTGGCTATCTAGGTAAGGGCTATGCAGGGTTAACCAAGACCACACTGCAGTGGATTATGCTTTCAGATAAGGAACTGGGTAATCAGAGATCAATAGTTTCCACAAAATTTTAGTTATATTTAGCAAACAATGAAGGTTGTTTTGCTGTGAGCTAAAGATGTTGTTCAATTCATGAGAATACTTGTCCAGTATGCACCAAGCTCTAGATTTAATCCCAGCATGTATAAAACCATATACAGTATACCATACATGTTTACAATCCCAGCACCTAGGAGTAAGCAGCACAAATATATTAAGATTACAACCGGCTATATAGTGATATTTCCAACTGAGACCATAAATAGTAAAATGAAAAACTTTTCCACTTTACTATATCCCCACTGCTTATCAACTCCCTGGTGTAGGAACAAAGCAGGTGACATCATCTGGATAGCCTCACTTACTCAGACTACTCACATATGGAGGCCTTCTGGCAGACAGGAGGAGGGCTTTCCTCTGGGGAGTGGACTGGATTCCTAGGCAGAAGGGATCAGGATAACTCCACAGTGGTGGAAGATGCCCAGCCTGTTCCTGGGGAAATCATCCACTGTAGAGCAGCAGACCTAACTCTCTGATGTCATCAGATGTAAACATAAAACATTAATTGCATCCTTATTACACCCTTCAGTCTCTCTAAGCATGTTCAACACTCAAAGGCTGGCTCTACACCTCATCTCTCTGGATCCTAAGAAATCCCCTCACTTGTCAGTGGAACAGCAGGTATTCAGTGAGAGTCTGAGAATGTCACAAACCCAAAATGGTCCAGGTTCTCCATGGAAATTCAAACTGAGAAGCCCCATGTCCTCTGCCTTTGGGTAAATTCTGAATTCTTCCTAGCTAGATCTGGTCTGCCTGTGACCTTTATCATCATTCACACCTGGGTATATTGGAAGACAAAAAAAGTAATAACAATAAATAAACTGCACAACCTGAGCAGGAATCAAATATCCATGGAGCAAAGGGCCTTCATATGATGATGAGAAATTGTCAGCAGGTTTAACATCAGCCTCTGGAGAAGAAGGTATTTATTATTCTTTCTCAACTGCTAAGCATCCCTGTCTGTCTTCAAAAGACATCACCAGAAAAGAAACACAGAAACTAAACCATACATCTACACACCAGGAGACAGCTAAAGGATCCTAGACCTTTCTCTAAACACTATGTAAAGCTCCTCCAGTATGAGCACACTTGGCTGCACATGCAGCTACAGATATATGTGCCTCTTACAATTTAAATTGTTATTACACCAACCAGTGACTTCACTGACAATCTCACCATCAAGGGCAGAATACCATGTGCTGCATTTCTCCTTCTCATGTCAAGCTCAGGAAGTCAATGGGCCATTTGGGAAAGCAAGGGAGTGGGGAGCTCCAAATATAAACAGATGGTGTCCCTGAAAAGAGGAATGCTTATTTGCTTTCTGTTGTAATGAATGTCATGAGCAAAAGCAACCTGGAGAGGAAAGGGTTCATTTCATATTACAGGTTATAGTCCAGCAGGAACTCAAGATAGAAACTTGAAGAGAAAAAAAAAAAAGTCACAGGTAAGAATTCAGCTGGATTTTTTTCCAGGTGTTCATTTCGCTACCTTTCTTACATGGGGCAGGCCCACATGCTTAGGAACAGCACCACCTACAGTGGGCAGTGCCCTCCTGTATCCATTAGCACCCAAGGAAATGTCCAAACATGCCCTAAGCCAATCTGATGTGGCACAGTTCTTCACTTGAGGTTCTCACTTCTTTTGAGATATGTCAAGTTGTCATCCAAGATTAGCCATCACAGGGGCAAGAATTCCCACACCGGGACCCAATTCAGCCACAAATTCAGGAATGGAAGGGCGTGATGGAGGTTAACTGGCACGGCTTCTCTTATAGGTGAGGAGACCAAGTAAGGGCTGGTGAGTTGAGCTCAAATGCCTAACCA